>NC_137983.1:29912757-30115257 GCF_963924665.1 Micromys minutus | reverse complement strand
GTCATTCTACATCCCACACCTTCTCCCCGCACCCCCTTTCCCCATGAAGATATCCCCACTATACCCACCCCATGAGACCTCTAAACTTCCTGGAGCCTCTAATCTCCTGAAGGCTGGATGCATCTTCTCTGACTGAACCTAGATCTCTGCTATATATGTGTTGGGGGGCCTCATATCAGCTGCATATGCTACCTGGTTGTTGGTGTAGTATCAGAGAGATCTCGGGGCTACAGGTTAATTGAGACTGCTGGTCCTGTTACAGGGTCACCCTCCTCCTCAGTTTCTTCCTGCTTTTCCCTTATTCAACCACAGAGGTCAGCAGATTCTGTTCATTAGTTTGGTACAAATGTCCGCGTCTGACTCTTTCAATTGCTCTTGGGTCTTTCAGAGGGCAGTCAGAGGAAAGACATAAAGTCCTTTCTTTATGCACCCTTCATAGCCTCAGTAATAGTGTCAAGCCTTGGGGTCTCCCCTTGAGCTGGATCCCACTTTGTGCCTGTCACTGGACCTTCTTTTCCTCAGGCTCTTTTCCATTTCCATCCCTGCAGCTCTTTCAGACAGGAACAATTATGGGTCAAAGTTTTGATGGTGGGATAGCAACCCTATCCCAGTTCTTACCTATATATTTTTTTTAACTTTTAAGTTCTTTGATTGGTATTTATAAGCTTATTTTTCCTTCTCTACTTTCATTTATGATGAATTATTCATCAAAGTCTGCAGAGTGGCCCTAGTGTAATTTAAATGTAAATAATAACATTTTATACATGTAGACACTTGTCATTGCTAGCAGATATTTATAATGCTAAGTTTTTTACCACACTGATTTCCCTCCTAAACTGCAGAAACACTTTCATAGATTCCCGATTTGCTTCTGGGTAGCAGGCATTCAGAGCTGAATGTGAAGTTCAGCCTATACTAAAAGCATACAGATTCTGCCTTGTCATATCTTACAAGAAGTCAAAATGATGGATGCCTGCAGTGACTATATAGTGATGCTACAACAATCAGATCTTAAGTTTCCTGTGATCCTTCAGCTTCCATGTTGATAATTTTCATCAGGGAGCCACATCCACAACAGGATAGCAGGAGCCCTAGATATTTCCATATTATTGTATCACCTGATGCATAACATGATGTCTGGACAGAGAAAAGTAAAACCATATGCATTTTCTCAAAATACAGAAGTAGTTGATTTTTACATGTTTAAGAGCCAGGTAATTTGGAAATTTTATAGGAAATATACAAAACAGTTCTTGTGTTTATCTATAATGTAATATACATTACATTTAGGATTTTTAAGACAAAAAGGGGTGATGGGTGTCTAGATGTGACTCATAACTGATTTTACAGTGGTAAGTTTATTAGCATAGGTATACAGGCTGATATTTTTCACATAAAAACACAATACTCTGTTTAATGTTTGGCCATCCTCTGTAAACACACCTTTGGCCTGTTAGTGAAATGTTCAGTTTCTGTGTTTCAACTGCCACGTCTGCCTTGTCTTTCAGTGTTAAAATACTATTCATGATTTTCCTTTGCCTTAGATACTGGCTCCATGTGGCTGCCACACACTACTACTTAGACTACAAAAAGTATTGCTTCTCTCTTTTTCAATCTTTTTATTTATTTACATATCAAATGCCTTCCCCCTACTGGGTTTCCCCTCCACAAACCCCCATTCCATCCTCTCTCTTCCTCCTCTCCTTTGCCTCTACAGGGGTGCTTTTGTACCCCACTCATGCACACCTGCCTCATCACTATAGCATCCCCCTACACTGGAACATCAAATCTCCACAGTAGAGCCTCCCCTCATATTGATGCCAGATAAGGCCATCCTCTTCTACATATATATGTATCGGGAGCCTTGAGTCTCTCCATGTGCAATCTTTAGTTGGTGGTTTAGTCCCCAGGAGCTCTGCCTTGTTCCATCAAGTGATATTGCTTTTCCTATTAGAGAAGTATAAAAAATATTATAAAATATTATTTACCTATACACACAATACAGATCAGGACTCTGAGGAGGTGCAGGAGCCTGTGGCCCCCTTGCTCTCCATCCCACTTTTTCCTTCACACGGTTGATGTATGCATGTCCCTTATGTCTGTCTACATATGTGTGTATATGAGGAAGCCTGGGGATCAATATCATACATAGCACCTCCCTCTACTTTGTTCATTCAGGTAGAGTCCCTTAGTTAAATCAAGTGTTCCTGTAAAGCTCCAGTCTTCTTAGCCAACTAGCTAAGGACCCTGTCTCCATTTTCTGAGTCTGTAACTACTAGTGACCTATCATCCCCATAGAACTTTTATATGGGTTGTAAGGATCAAAATTCTTGTCCTCATTTTTGTAAGGAAAGCATTTAATCACTAAGCCATCTCTCCATCCCTGGTAGTAGAGTTCTGCTAACCCACCAATTTACTCCTGGTGCTGGTGTTAAATATAAATTTCCCTAGACACCATTTGAAATGGGAAGCCTGCCTTCAGTCCTCAGCAAACAATCTCTTTGGCAGTAATGTCTTGCCCTTTCCTTCTTATCTTATTAGAAGACAATTTGTGCTGCCCTTTTAAAATCATTTTCTAATAATAAAACCAAGTACTACAGCCAGCCCACTGGGAGAAACACACACATCAGGTTCAGTTAGCAGAGATGTCCTTGAAGCTGTTAAATCCTCACTGTGGGGTGGGTAGATGTGGAAACCACACTTCTTTAACCCCAGCAAGATACTTCTTATACATTGATTAATATCTTTCCAAAACATCCACAGGAAAAGTAGAATTAAGAAAAAATCTAATACACTGTGTAAGTGCTAGTGGGCACAGAACAGCTGTTAACAGCGGTAGGTCAGTACTCTGCCACTTCCAGAACTCATAGCCAGCAGAATAGAGTGAAATAGCTTTCTGATTGCAGACCTAATAAATCTAGTGATGAGTTTCATAGTGATGTGGTTAAGGATATGCTTATCTAGAAATGTATTCTGGGGATTTGAGTCCAGAACCTGAACTAGAGACTAAAATGTAGAGACTAAAAAGAATAAACTATAGAATGTCATTCTACATGTCAACCCAGATGATACAGATGATATTAGAAAAGATCGGCATAGCAACTGGCAGGGAAAATGCTGGCTGGGGGACAGGTTGACACAGTGTACTGGTGACTAGTATGAAGACCAAGAGAGAAGAGGCTAAAGGAGTGGCCATGAAAGGGCTCTGGAAAAAAAATCCTGACTCCAGATTTTTAAGAATTGCCTAGCTATAATAAAGATTGTTCCAGGCTAAGTTGTCTGTATATACAGATATATTATGGAATATGAATGTGAGAAGCCAGAAAATTAATAAACATTATTACCATTATTACTCAGTTTCTAATAATCTTCAGCAAGTAAATTAAATAATATACTTTAAAATTCTTGGTATTATTTAATAGTTTTTAAATACTTTCTTCAACTTTTCCTTCTAAAACAATCTGCTTGCCTTCCCTTCTCATTTTAGTGTAGTGTTCAAGCTTTTAATTGCTTGAGTTAGATTTCATTATTTCTCCATGACTGTGTATCTGTGTGTGTGTGTGTGTGTGTGTGTGTAATGTGTCCACATTTATTGACTAAGACACATGTTTAGGGGTACATGTATACATGCAGGTGTGCATGCGTATATATGGAAACAAGAAGTTATTGACTGTAGTTGCTTGGGGTATCATCTGCTTTGTTATTGAATCTGGGTTCCTCATTTGCCCTGGGACTCATTAATTGAGTTAGGCTAACAGACCAGCAAGCCCAAAGGATTATCCTGTTGGTGGGATTTCAAGCACATGTCATCATGTCTTGTTTCTTTAACACATCTTTGGTGATCAGACTTGGACCATCATGTATGCAGGGCAAGTACACACTTTAGTGACTCATCTATTTCCATGGCTCAGATTTCTTAATTTCTTAAAGGACATTTATATTGAAGATATCATTCTAATAGTCTGGAGTTTGATGAATCCTAAACATCACATGTGAAAACATGAACCCTGAGATGGTGCTGATGTTGGTGGAGCCCTTACATTATAAGGAGTGGCAGGAGGTCATGAGGAGGCTCCTGATAAGCTCTTTAGTAAGATGATGGAACCCAGTCCTTTTTTCTCTTGTGACTCTTGATCATGAGGTGAGTGGTTTTGTTGTGCAACATCTCACTTCAACACAAGTCTTCATGCCTCACCCATGGTACTCATCTCAACCCATTATGGTGCAGAAAGTGCAGAATAGTCCATCAAAATGAATAAATATTTTTCTTTATAAGCTTAAAGATTAGATTAATGGCAAAATATGTTGGTGGGTATCATAGGGTTTTATCACTATGAAGAGACAACTCTCCTTAAGACAACTCTTATATGGAAGAACATTCAGAGCTCAAGTCCATTATCATCATGGCAGGAAGCATGGCAACGTGGAGGCAGACATGGTACTGGAATGATACCTGAGGGTTCTAGATCTGGATCCATGGGAAGCAGAAAGGGACATTGACACACTTGCCAGGTATAAAATTCATAACCCTCAAAGGGCATCCCCTCATGACATACCTCCTCACCAAAGCATGTGTGATTCTCCAGCAACATCACAGCTTTGAGTAGCGCCACTCCCTATGCCAAAGGGGCCGTTTTCATGCAAACACCTCAGTAGAAAATACATCTCTTCTAGGTTTGTGTTTTGTTTTGTTTTGCTGTTTTGTTGTCCTATGTTTCTCTTTTCTGCTTCTACTAGAAACTTTTGTGGCTACAGTTAAGACCTCCACCTATTCAATGCTCGCTGAGGCCAGAGAATTTATCAGGCTCCAGGTTGCACACTTGAGGAATTTTTGTCTCATCAGAAAGAGCAAAAATGAGGTGTGTTTGAATTTAATGTCAATTCAATTGCTGCCTTCCCTTTCTTACTAACCTGAATATTGATCTATTCCAAAACAGTACTCTTACATTGTTTATTAAATATTTTATTATTTTTTTCTAGGAGGTACAGCCTCATGGGCCATTGATTCATCTATTACTTTGAACAGAGAGTTGGCCAAAGGCCAAAGAGTTTACATCTAAGAATAGATTCTGGTCCTTGTTTTAGAAACTTTGAAAATATCATCCTCATATTTATTCTTTTTATATAACTATGGATTCTTGAGGGTAGAGAGTTGGTCATTGATTAATCATAACACTGCTGTGGGGGGAATAATCTGTCTAAAATTAATGCAGATAGGTTCTGAACTTCAATATTTTAACCTATTCACGACTAGACTATGCTACTATTTTTTGGATTTAAAATAGCCACATTAGTTCGTAGCAAATGAAACAGGTTTTTTGTTTTGTTTTGTTTTGTTTGTTTTTTATACCAATTCTGAAAGGAGACCTCAGGTTACAAAAATTTGAAATGCTTTTGTTCTAAATTAATCTAATTATTTGTTAGTATTTGATCCTGTTTTATAAAAGGAAAATTAGATTACATTTAAAATTAGCTATTGAAACATTCTGGAAAAATCCTGACAATTCTTTTTCTTTATATTTTTATCATTTTTACTGGTTAATTTATTTATTTACATTTTAAATGTTATCCCAGTTTCCCCTCCACAATCCCCTCATCCCCATCCTCCCTCCCTTCTGCCCCAATTAGGGTGTTCTCTACCCACCCATTTACTCCTGCCAGAGTGGCCTAGCATTCCTCTATCCTGGGCCATCAAGTGTCCCCAGGACCAAGGGGCTCCCCTCGTACTGATGTCAGATAAGGCCATCCTCTGCTACAAATGCAGTGGGAGCCATGGGTAACCTCTGTGTATTCTTCGGATTGTGGTTTAGTTCCTGGGAGCTTTAGGAGGTTTGGTTCCTTGATATTGCTGGTTTTCCTGTGAGGCTGCAAACCTCTTCAGCTCCTACAGTTCTTATCCTAACTTCCGCATTGGGGTCCCCACGCTCTGTCCACTGTTTGGTGTGTACATCAACTTCTGTATTGGTCCAGCTCTGGTAGTCTCTCAGGGTACCGCTATATTGAGCTCCTGTCAGTAAGCACTTTTTGGCATTAGCAATAGTGTCTGGGTTTGGTGTCAGCAGATGGGATGGATCCTTAGGTGGGGCAGGTTCTAGATGGCCTTTTCTTCAGTTTCTCCTCCATTTTTCATCCTTGCATTTCCTTTTGACAGGAGGAATTCTGGATTAACATATTTGAGGTGATTGGTGTTTGGTAAATATTTTAAAAGTAGATATCTTTTATCTTGCGTGTGAGGACCTGGCTGCTACTGTGCCATATGATCCACAATCTACCCTCGCCATATGGTTCCCTTTTCTGGAAGTCCACTCCACCAGCCCTTGTTGCTTCTGTTCTGGGTAGTTCACGCCCACACCAGCATGCTGTTTTCCCTCACTTTCCCTAAGCGGGTTGTAGCCCCACCTTGCACACACACATTCCATCTCTGTGGCAGGATTTATGCGTCCCACCACTACACTTTCCTTTGAACTCAATTAAGTTGTCACATCAAAGAGCACACCAAAATACTCTGATCCAACTGGTATGATATAATTTCCCCACCTGGATAAGTCAAATCACCCTATACAACTTTATCTCTTATAAAATATTCATTAAAAAAACTTTATCCCTATGGAGATGCAACAAGAGAAACATATACATCTGTTGCTTCTCTTGAATCTCTCAATTTCCCTTCTCCTGCCTTACCAAAACTTTGTCACTATCCCACTCTCTACTGTCCAATAATGTATCACCTTGACATCAACCTACAGGTAGGTGGCCTCATTCCTCAACGAGGGGCCATGTTTATCCACTGAATATGGTCTACTTCCTCTTGTTTGCCACTGAGGATTTTTCTGTTGTTTTGTAAACCACCTTATTCAATCAATGGCCCTATGAATACCAGTATATCACAATTGAAGGAAATGTTTGCTCTCCTAGCAGAAGTGAAACTAAAACATTTCTAATTACTTGCCCAAGGGTATAGCTCACTTTCAGTGTTTACTTCCTATGCACACAGCTATCCATTTAACCCCAGCACACACACAAATCCAGCTGCTAATAAACATTGATACATTCTTCATATTTGTTTTAATATTTCCACTTTAGCTCTTTGAGTGTCTTTCAACATCAATTTTGTTTCTGTTTTTGCCTCCCACAATTGGTTTGATTTCCAATAAAGTTCCATTAGCTGAAAGCAATTGAATGGCTTTAGAAGTAGCTTTTTGAAAACTACCTCTCAGCTAAGAGAAATCCCCCTGGAGATATCACTGACACAGGCCTGTGCAGAGCATTGTGTTTTCTCAGAAAATCGCCAGATTTTAATGTGGCTAAATTTGATGCACTAGAAACAACCATATGTTGTTTTAAATAAGCTCCCTTTGTGTATCTAGAAAGTTTATCACAAAAATGCTAGTTATCAAACATATTTTCACATAATGACAATGAAACTAAAGTAATGAATAAAATATATAATTACATCAGATAAAAGAGAAGCAGGCTATTGATTGCTTAGGGCAAATAATGTCCCATGGGAGTGTGAACCAGTAGGTCTCTGATTATTATGTCTTCTCTGCTCTTTTCCTTCTCTTTGTCTATACTAACCCCGACTAGATAACTTTTATTTTATTTTATATTTAAGGTTGTTGTATTTTATTAGTATCCCTTAGAAGCCTGTATGTCTTCTAAGAAGAAAGAAAGGCTGTGGATCTGGATGGAAGCGGGTATAGAGAGAAACTAAAAGGGGTCGAGGGAGGGAAAGCCACAATCATTATATATATATATTACATGAGCATTAAAACCAATTTTCAATTAAAATAAAAATAAATAAATAAATAAATAAATAAATAAATAATAGCCTTTTAATAAATGAAATAACAGTAATTATTTGGAAGAAAATATTTACCTGGAAAGTGTTTTGAAAGACATATTTATAGTTAGAATTATTTTTATTAAACACATTTAGTATCTATATATTTATGAGAGATTGTCTGTGGAGTAGATCACTCACATGCACACACCCACAGAGATTTATATTTGAAATTAAGATAAACAAAATAATATATCACTTAAAACAGGTGATGAACAGCCAGATGTGGAGTCATATTCTTTTTCTGTTCTCTGAAACATCTCTCCATCTGTCACAAAGACAGGAACGTTTGACTATTACAGGGCCTATCTCTAGATCTTCTTTCCCTTGAATTCCATACTGGTCTTTAGTCAATACTATCTCTTCATTCCAAACATGGTATCAAATGTCTTTAACTAAAATAATGTATAAGAAGCTTAGTCTTACTTAAAGAAAGTCTGGAACTTATATACAAGATTTTATACAAACTTTAGAATATTTTAATGGATACAGTAAATATGTCCATGGTTTTTATGTTATTTGAATTTCCTTGGCTCTTCAAGTCAATTTGAATTTGGGATATTTGCCTTCTTAACAATATTAAGGTCATTCAGTACATGAGTATGAAACTTCTCCATTTCAATCTTGCTTTTGTTCCTTCCTAGTTCACAGTATTTACCATAAATACATTGCTAGTACATTTTATGTTTCACTTAAATAGCTCTGGGCTGTACTGCTGATGTAATTGGTGCAGTTTTTGCTACAGTTTCCCACTGTTTATTGATCACTTGAAAATACAAGATAATTTTTGTTGTTATTTGTATCTTTATAGAATTTCTTTGCAATTTTTAAGGTCAATTACATGGAGAGTGGATGTCAGCCATCACCCTCTCCCCTTATTTTATGTCTGTGGCTGGGACCTGTTGTATAACATCAGACAAGAGTGATAAATTTTTCTTTGACCTTAGAGATGGAGTATTCAGGTTTTCACCTTTCAGTGTAATGTGGTCCTTGTGTTTGATGTGAAGGTTTATTTAATTTTGCCCAAAGCTTCTGAATCCACTGAGAATGCCGTAATCTCCCCTCTATTTCATGTTATGTTTATAGTACTGACACCTGCCACTAATTCTTCATTTAATACTTTGTAGACTTGATTTTGTCTTGATCAATTTTGATTTAGACATTAAATTATTTTCTCTGCTATTCAATTTGATTAATTTATGATGATTATTTTGACCTGTCTAGTCCTTGCCCTGGGTGACTTTTAATCAAATCTCATATATGGAAAGTTTGGGTCATTAATTCAAGACATTTTTCCCCTAGAGCCATATTAAACAGCATACATTTCTTTTTAATTTGGGTTCACTTATACATCACAAATATAACAGAAACAAATGAGTGATGGATAGATAATAGAGATAATAGGCGGATAGACAGACAGTCAGACAGACAGAGAAATATATTTTGAAATTTTCTATAGAATATTTTCAAGCATCCTCGTGGAGTTTCATGAATCACAGTGGGAATATTCTTCAACAAAAAATTGTAATTGTTCTAAATATTTGTTTGCTTTTTGGATTGATCCATTTATAATGTGATAATATATACTTCATACATTATTTTACATTTGTTGAAGTTTGAATTACAGTTAATGATATGTTATGTGAAATTTGACCTTCAGCATTAAAATTTATCTATATTGTGTTCATGATAAACCTTTTAAATGTAAGATATGCAAAAGCTATAAATAATACTGCTAGCACTTTTTATTTTCTCACTAGTTTTTACTTTCATCATTTTTAGTAAGGAGTGTCACTACCAGTCATGTTTTCCATTTCTATCCACTTTACCTTCTTCCAGTTTCTTGATTGATTGCTCAGCCTTCAATCATTGTATTTAATAGCATATCTTGTTCCTGAATTTAGTGAAATTGCTTTACACTTTCCTTCTATTGTCCAAGATGTTGGATGTAGGTTTGTTTTTAGGTTGCCTTTATTTTGTTACAATATTCCCCCTCACCCTTAAATCCTTCAGGAATTTGTCAGGAAGGCGTTTTCTGCATCTAATAAAATGATCAGCTGGTTTCTGCACTTGATCTTATTTATAGAGTGAATATCATTCATTGACTTTCATATTTTGAATCATCTTTGTATCTGTGAGATTCAACTGATTTTGTTCTGTAAACAATATTTTTGATCTTTGCATACAACACATAAAATTCCAGTGTGAGGTCTTGCTTTGGTAATTTTTCCTTTTGACAAAGGAAAGAGATCATATTATTCATCAAAAACAAGCATTTGATTCACATGTTTATTTTATGTATCTATAAACCTGAGTTTACAGCTAATTTTCTTGGACAAAAAGGAGTCACAAGAAGAAAAAGCTTAAGAAGACTTGTCTGACATAGTTTTGCATCTTATAAATCTGTCCCGGGATATAAATGAAATCATTTCTTATCTAATTGTGAAATTAATGCATTTGTTTCTCAGATAATGAAATAATTAAATTCCAATGAAAAACAGATATGTAAAATATAATTCATGTACAGGACCACCACTCCTCTCTCACATCATAGTATGTCTAAAGCCTGTTTGTTCTTCTTGCCTTGGCTGTGTATTTCACAAGATTTATCTGAGTCAGGTCAGTTTAATATCCAAGAAATCTCTTCTGTTCTCAATTATAAACCATTTACCTCTGTTCTACAGTCTAACATTTTGAATGCACAGAGCATCTTTAATATCCAGACTAGACCCTTATTACTCGGTTTCTTGTCCATCAAACAAAAGCACTGTCAATATAGCTTTATAAATGAGTCTATGCTTTCTGTATTACAAGGGAGATGAAGAGAGTCTCAGCCTTACCTTGGTTTTATATGAACTATTTCTTTGTTAACTTTATTGGATCAAAATATGTCTTCTATGATACCGAAAATAATTTTACACCATTTTTTTTTTTTACTTTCCCAGGAGAGCTGCCAGTGATGTCAAGTTCTAATAAGTTTCTTAAGGGGCAAAAATCACATGTTTAATGAGTAGATTTTTACTGACTATGAGGATTGCCAGTTTATTGGATTTCTGAGATAATCCTCTAGCCAAATATGTGAAGAGTTCACAGATGAAAGACCCCCTCGTGGAAAGCATCTTCCAGCTGCAATCCAAATATAAGGAAGTCCAAGGGAACAGCTAGTATATTTCCCCTACTTGCATTTGCCTCTTACAGTGAGTGCATCTACTCAGTTGCTGCTGTCCCTGCTGCCTTCCTCATCCTTTGTTGACTTTAGAAAACAACTTTTTAAACCTTCTAATTGCCAGATTGGGAGCCCTAAGGTGACCAGCCTTGTTAATGAAGCAGGTTCTCAGCCTCTCCAGAGTGAAGATGGCCATTTTTGGAAAACCTGGCCTATACTGTATAAATGAGTCGAATAATTCTCCTTTTAATATAAATCTATGCTCTTGGTTTTATTCCTTTATACAATTCTGGCTAAGGTAATCAATTAGTAAATTATTACTAGGTATTGATGTTTAGTTTGATATGCTAATATTTTAAGTAAATAATCAGTCAGCAACTAATTAAAATTAATTTAGAAAATCCACAGGAAAAAATTAGACAAGTTGTGAATTTTAATTTTATTTTCTTTCAAACAATTCAGTAGTACTAAACAAATTAGTGACCCATGAAAAAATGTTTTTATTTCTTACAAAATTCTTTTTTTTCAATTTCATAAACCACTTAATGTGAGCACTGGTTTAAGTCTAAAACAAATATAGCAAACTTTGAAACTAATCACAGTATTTCAATATTTAAATACAAACAAAAACTTACAAGGTCTTTAGAGGTACTTCCACATTCCTCCAAAAACCTGACCCAGAATTGTTCTTTTTTTCTCAAAATTTTTTATTGGAAATTCTCTGTATTTACATTTTAGATGTTCATCCCTTTCCCACAATCCCATTCCCCCTCCCCCTCCATGAAGATGTTCCCTCTACCAAACTCCCTCTCCCACCTCAGCACATTGGCATTCCCCTACACTGGGGAAACGAGCCATTGCTGGTCCAAAGTCCTCTCATCCCATTGAGGTCAGAAAACGCTATCCTCTGCAATATATGTACCTCAGCCTTGGGTCTTTCCATGTGAACTCATTGGTTGGTGTTTTAGTCCCTGGGAACTGTGGTGGGTTTGGATAGTTGATAATTTTGTTCTTCCCATGAGGTTGCAGACCCTTTCAGCTCCTTCAGTCCTTTCTCTAGCTCCTTCATTGGGGTCCTTGTGTTCAGTCTGAAGTTTAGCTACAAGCATCCTCCTCTGTATCAATCTGGCTCTGACAGAGCCTGAGGAGGCATCCATATCAGGTTCTTACCAGTAAGCACTACATGGCATCAGCAATAGTGCTTGGGTTTATTGGGTGCATACGGGATGTATCTCCAGGTGATGCAGTCTCTGGATGACCTTCTCTGCAATCCTTGCTCCTCTAATTGTCCCTTTATTTCTTATCATGAACGTTTTGCTCTTCCTTCTAAGGAAGACTAAGATACCCACCTTCTAGCCTTCTTTCTCTTTGAGCTTCATAAGTTCTGTGGATGGTTCCTTGGGTGTCCCATGCTTTTTGAGCTAGTATCCACCTATAAGTGAGTACATACTATGAGTATTCTTTTGTGACTGGGTTACTTCACTCAGGATGATAGCTTCAAGTTCTATTCATTTGCCTAGGAATTTGATGAAGTCATTGTTTTGATATCTGAGTAGTACTCCATTGTGTAACCATACCACAATTTCTGTAGCCATTTCTCTGTTGAATGACATCTGGATTCTTTCCACCTTCTGGCTATTATAAATAAGGCTGCTATGAACATGGTTGTACATGTGTCCTTGTTAAATGTTGGCGTTTCTTTTGGGTATATGCCCAAGAGTGTTATAGTTGGGTCCTCAGGTAGTACTATGTCTAATTTTCTGAGAAAATGCCAGCCTGATTTCCAGAGTGGTTGTAACAGTTTACAGTCCCACCAAGAGTGGATAAATTGTTCTTGTATGAAAGAACTACAAGGACATAAAATGGACTAGAGACTGAATAAAAAGAGGTCCAGCGACAGGTACAAACTGGGATCCAACTCAAGGGGAAGCCCCAAGGCCTGCACTATTACTGATGCTATGGTATTCTTACAAACAGGGCCTATCATGACTGTCCTCTAAATGACCCAACAAGCAGCTGAAAGAGTCAGATGCAGATATTTACAGCCAACCAATGGTCAGAAGCTGATGAGTCCTGTAGTTGAATTAGGAAAAAGCTGGAAGAAGCCAAGGAAGAGGGCAACCCTATGGGAAGACTAGCAGTCTCAATTAATCTGGATCCCCAGGATCTCTCAGACACTGAGCCACCAACTAGTCAGCATATACCAGCTGATGTGAGGCCCCAACATATATACAACAGAGGACTGAAGTTCTGTACTCAGTCAGAGAATATGCACCTAACCCTTGAGAGACTTGAGGCCCCAGAGTATTTCTGTAATGCCAGGCCATAGTGTGTAGCATCATTTAGTCAACAAACTAGAAATAAACATGCCATTTGTCTAATAACTCAGAATTAGACTCTCCCTAAACTTAACCTCTGTCTTTCTTTGGATATTCTGAGTGGCAAAATGCTGCCTACCCTGTGATGTTTGCTCGAAAATCTATGGTACTAGGTACAGAGCAAATGCAGAAGCATACTCATAACCCTGAAAAACTGACCCGCTGACAGGACAACAGCTCGGCCACAGTGAGGCTGCATGTCTGCCTAGCTATGGACACAGAGCATTACAGGTCTAAAATACACGTAGCATGCCCCCCAACCCCACAAATTTCCTGTCTTCTCATGACTTTTTTTCTTACAGCAGCGTCACTAAGCCTCAGGGAAATAATAAAAGGTACGTCAAAGAAAAAACAGATCAAAGTGTTATCAATAATTAATATCTGAACACAAAAGAGCATGGATGATCCTTTAACTTTTTTAGTTTTTAAACTTCGCTAAAAGTATCTATGTAAATATCAATGGTTGGAAAAAAATGCCTTGAATATACTAAAAACAAGCAACTACAGTTGAATAGTAGAGGCCGTAAATATGTAAAGTAATAAAGAGGAGAGACATGGGAGGAGAAAAAATATGACGGAGGGTTTAAAAGGTGCAATTATATTTTAATTAATTTTAGGCTACTTCCTGGATTTGAACTGTACTAGCTTACTATAAATAAGAATCTTTCTCAAAGTCCCCTCTAAATTAGTGATTGGGTCCCATAATAGAGCACTTGTCACTATGCCACCTGCAGTCCTTTAACTTTCTGATGGGGTCCTTGCTCTCAACCTCACACTACTCGAAGTGTTTTCTTAACTGGCTTTGGATTTGTCGTGCCTAAATGCAGCATGTTATTTTGCATTTATTTAATTCACAGGAATTAGTAAACATTAGTAATTCTAAACTACGTAGATAACAGCATTTAATACTTTAGATAGATAGATGTGTAAGGCCTGACAGACAACTGAATAGTTTAAATGTTTTCAATCTGCTATTTTTTTTTCGTTGTTGACATGAGATAATGAATCATAAGTAATACTGTTTAAAATTACTCACAGGCGTCTCCCTTACAAAAGAGAAGATACAACCAAAGATTTAAAACGTGGTCATTTACAAGTACTATTTGTAAAATATAATCAATGAAAAACAGTTTATAAACACTAAATTGTTCTTAAGAGAAGTAAGTATATAGTAATAATTAAAAATAAATCATAAGTAGTAAGAAATGAGATGCATTTATATTAAAATGCTAAGTAGGAAATCATACTTAATACAAACACCTATACATAATCAAAGTTTTAGGATCATTAAGAGGAAAATTTTTACAGGCATCTCAGGATCATAGAATTCAGTTATGTGTTTTTTAATGATGTTTTTAAAATAGTTTTATGGCTTTTTGTTTTTCAACAAAGCAAGACATGGTTTTTATAATTTTAACTAAACTGTAGTATAAAAGAAATTTATACAGTCTTCAAAAATTCCAGTTTCTAATATGGGAAACACAACGGAACCAATAATTTAGTTGAATTAATAATAGAGTATCAGTATGGTATCTACTTTAATAGTCCCAGAGTAAAATAAAAATAGCACTTCCTAGAAGGTTTGGAGAAATAACTCTGGCTACAGTGCTTTGTCACATAGCTTAGATAGAGTTCCTAAAGCTATTTCCTGGCAATGTTGAAAAATCTCAACATTAAAGAGGGCAAAGGGGCATGTATTTTTATTCATAGTGTTCAGATTCTGTATCATGGAGATTAAAGCACTTGCCCAGAGCGATGCTGGAAGTTCCTCGCTGATAAGGACACACTTTGGCCTACTGGCTTATGCTTTAATCTTTCTCCTGCATAAGGAATCATGTTTTAAGCTTGTGCAACACCTTGCTTGCAGTTCAGCATTTATCCACAGACAAGGTTAAACTGTAAACCTGGAATTTACCTTTAACTCTCAGAACTGGAGATATTCATGGTTGGGGGAGGTGGGAATTTAAAATAAAACTCAACAGTTATGTACACATATTGCAAGATGAAAGTATTCAGTAAAACTACAACTATTAAGCTCTAAGTGGCCCAACATTAGTATGGAAATACCAAGGTTTATACAACACCATTAATGATCATGCAAGCACTTGAAAGAGCAGTTTCCATTTATGCTGGCATTATACATTTCCCCAGAGGTGAGATTTAAGCTTGTGATGGAATGGTAAAGTATGCACAGAAATAACATTAATAATATTGCTCATTAAAATTGCTTTCCCCCCAAAAAAATTTTTAAACATTATTTTAAAAAACAAAGATAAAAGAAAAAAAATTTAAACATTTTTGCATACGTATACAAATACATTTTTGGTCAGTGCTTGGCTTTTGTTTCTTTTTTTTTTTTTTAAGGTTTACTAGTTACAATGAGCAAAAAGTACATGTAAAACAGGATGTAACCCGGAATTAGTCAACGTTTTCTTGGTGTTTAAGGATTGAGCATAATGTTTTTTTTGTTTGTTTGTTTTCTTGTTTTTTCTTTTTGTCTTGAGTTTCACACAGTCTGTGAGTTATTTCAGGGGCAGTTAGAGTCTCTAGATTTAGCATCCCACTTTCAGTGACTGCATATTATGTCTGTTCTTTTGTGATTGCATTATCTCACACAGGATGATATTCTCTAGATGCAACCATTTTCTTAAGAATTTGGTTAAGTCATTGTTTCTGATAGCTGAGTAGTATTCCATTGTGTAAATGTACTACAATTTTTGTATCCATTTATCTACTAAAGGACATCTGGGTTCTTTCCAGCTTCTGGCTATTATAAATAGAGCTGCTGTGAACATTGTGGTGCATGTATCTTTGTTGTATATTGGAGTGTGTCTGGGGTATATGCCCAGAAGTGGAATAGCTGGACCTTCAGGTAGTACTATGTCCAATTTTCTGAGGAATCGCCAGACTAATTTCCAGAGTGGTTGTGTCATTTTACAACCCCACCAACAGAGCAGAAGTGTTACTCTGTCTCAACAACCTTGCCAGCATCTGCTGTCATCTGTATTTTGGATCTTGGCCAATCTGACTGGTGTGAGGTGGAATCTCAGGGTTGTTTTGATTTGCATTTCTCTGATGATTAAGGATGTCAAGCACTTCCTTAGATGTTTCTCAGCCATTCCATATTCCTCAATTGAGAACATTTTGTTTAGCGCTGTACACCATTTTTTAATAGGGTTGCTTGATTCTCTGGTGTCTAGCTTTTTGAGTTCTTTGTATACCTTGGATATTAGGCCTCTATCTGATGTGGAGTTGGTAAAGATCTTTTCCCATTCTGTTGGCTGCAGTTTTGGTTTCTTGACAATGTCCTTAGCCTTAAAAAAACTTTGCAATCTCATTAAGTCCCATTTGTTAATCTTTGACCTTAGAGCTTGAGCCATTGGTGTTTTGTTCAGGAAATTTTCTCCTGTGCCTATGTGTTCTAAGGTTTTCCCATCTAATAGTTCCAGTGTATCTGGTTTAATGTAGAGATCTTTGATACACTTACACTTGAGCTTTGTACAAAGAGATAAAAAACGGTCTATTTTCATTCTTCTGCATGCTGAGTGCCAGTTGGTCCAACAATATTTGTTGAATAGGCTGTCCTTTTTCCATTGAATGTTTACAGCTCCTTTGTCAAAAATCAGGTGGCCATATACCTGAGCACTCATTTCTGGATCTTCTAATCTATTCCATTGATTCACGTGCCTATTTCTGTACCAGTACCATGCAGTTTTCAGCACAATTGCCTTGTAATATAGGTTGAGGTCAGAGATAGTGATTCCCGCAGATGTTTTCTTGTTGTTGAGGATGAATTTCACTATCCTAGGTATTTTGTTATTCCATATGAAAATGCACATTGATCTTTCCAACTCAATGAAGAACTGTGTTGGAATTTTGATGGGGATTGCATTGAATCTGTAGATTGCTTTTGGTAGGATGGCAATTTTTAAAATGTTGATCCTTCCAATCCATGAGCATGGGAGATCTTTCCATTTTCTGAGATCTTCCTCAATTTCCTTCTTTAGAGGTTGGAAGTTCTTGTCATACAGGTCCTTCACTTGCTTAGTTAGAGTCACACCAAGGTATTTCATAGTTTCTGTGACTATTGTGAAGGGTACCTTTACCCTAATTTCTTTCTCCACATGTTTGTCCTTTGAGTATAGGAAGGCTACTAATTTGTTTGAGTTAATTTTGTATCTGGCCACTTTGCTGAACTTGTTTATCAGCTGTAGGAGTTCTCTGGTGGAATTTTTGGGGTCACTCAAGTACACTATCATGTCCTCAGCAAAGAGTGATTTTTTACCTCTTCCTTTCCGATTTGTATCCCCTTGATCTCCTTTTGCTGTCTAATTGCTCCAGCCAGGATTTACAGTACTATTTTGAATAGGTAGGAGGAGAGTGGGCAGCCTTGTCAAGTCCCTGATTTTAGTGGGATTGCTTCAAGTTTCCCACCATTAAGTTTGATGTTGGCTGTTGGTTTGCTGTATATTGCTTTTATTATGTTTAGGTATGGACCTTGAATTCTTGTTCTTACCAGAGCTTTTAACATGAAGGGGTGTTGAATTTAGTCAAATGCTTTCTTAGCATCTAGTGAGATGACCATGTGATTTTGTTATTTGAGTTTGTTTATATGGTGGATTACATTGATGGATTTCTTTATGTTAAACCATCACTGCATCCCAGGGATGAAGTCTACTGGTCATGGTGAATGATCGTTTTCATGTGTTTTTGGATTTGGTTTGCAAGGATTTTGTTGAGTATTTTTGCATCAATGTTAATAAGTGAGATTGGTCTGAAGTTCTCTTTCCATGTAGGGTCTTTGTGTGGTTTAGGATCGAGGGTTATTGTAGCCTCAAAAAAGAGTTAAATAGTATTCCATCTGATGCTATCTTGTCGAATAGTTTGGAGAGTATTGTAGTTATGTCAGCAATAAATATCTGATAAAATTTTGCACTGAAGCTGGCTGGACCTGTGCTTTTTTTTGTTGGGAGGCTTTTGAAGCCTTCTTCTATTTCTTTAGGTGTTATGGCATTATTTAAATGGTTTACTTGGTCCTGGTTTAACTTTTGGATCTTGTATCTGTCTAAAAATTCATCCATTTCCTCCAGATTTTCCTACATTGTGGATTATAGACTTTTGTAGTAGGATCTGATGATTTATTGAATTTCCTCAGTTTCAGTTGTAATGTCATCACTTTTCTTTCTGATTTTGTTCATTTGTACACTCTCTGCCCTCTAGTTAGTCTGGCTAGGGGTTTATCAATCTTGTTGATTTTCTCAAAGAACCAACTCTTGGTTTTGTTGATTCTTTCGATGGTTCTTTTTGTTTCTATTTGGTCTATTTCTGCCATAAGTTTGATTATTTCTTGTGTCTACTCCTCTTGGGTGTATCTACTTTCTTTTTTTCTAGAGCTTTTAGGTGTGCTGTCAACTTGCTGATGTATGCTCTCTCTAGTTTCTTTTTGGAAGCCCTCAGAGGTATGAGTTTTCTCTCAGTACTGCTTTCATTGCATCCCATAGGTTTGGGTATGTTGTGTTATCATTTTCATAGAATTCTATTAAATCCTAAATTTCTTTCTTTATTTCTTCTTTGACCCTGCTATTGTTTAACAGAGCATTGTTTAGTTTCCATGTATATGTGGGCTTTTTGTTGTCTTTGTTGTTGTTAAAGACCAGCCGTAGACCATGGTGATCTGAGAGGATGCATGGGAGTATTTCAATCTTCTTATATCGATTGAGGCCCATTCTGTGTCCAATTATGTGGTCAATTTTCTAGAAGGTGCCATGGGGTTCTGAGAAGAAGGTATATTCTTTTACTTTAGGATGATATTTTCTGTAGATATCTGTTAATTCCAGTGGTTCATAGTCTCTGCTAGTTTTACAGTGTCCTTGTTCTGTTTCTGTTTCCATTATCTGTCCATTGGTGAGAGTGGGGTATTAAAGTCTCCCACTATTATTGTGTGGGATGAAATGTATTTTTTGAGCTTTAGTAGGGTTTCTTTTATGAATGTGGGTGCTTTTGTATTTGGAGCATATATGTTAAGGGTTGAGAGTTCCTCCTGTCAGATTTCCCCTATGATCAGTAAATAGTGTCCTTCCTTATCTTTTTTGATAACTTTTGGTTGGAAATTTACTTTATTCGATATTAGAATAGCCACTCCAGCTTGCTTCTTGAGGCTGTTTGCTTGGAAGATTTTTTCCCACCCTTTTACTCTGAGATAGTGTCTGTCTTTATCTCTGAGATGAGTTTCCTGTATGCAGCAAAATGCTGGATTTTGTTTATGTATCCAGTCTGATAGCCTATATCTCTTCATCGGGGAGGTGAGTCCATTTATGTTAATAGATATCAAGTAATAGTGGTTTCTGTTTCCTGCTATTATTGCTTTGGTAGGTTGAGTTGTGTCTGTGTCTCTTTCTTCTTTTGGTTTGCTTACTTAGGAGTTTTCTTGTTTTTACTAGGATGTAGTTCCCCTCATTGTTTTGGGTTTTCCACCTATAATTCGTTGTAGTGCTTTGTTTGTGGTCAGATATTGTGTGAATTTTGATTTATCTTGAATATTGGCATCTCTCCATATATGGTGATTGATAGTTTTGCTGGGTATAGCAGCTTGGGCTGGCACTTGTGCTCTCTTAGGGTGTGCATGATGTCTGTCCAGGCTCTTCTAGCTTTCATAGTCTCTGTTGAGAAATCGGGTGTGAGTCTGATTGGTCTGCCTTTATATGTTACCTGACCTTTTTCACTTACTGCTTTTAGTATTCTTTCTTTGCTTTGGGCTCTTGCTGTTTTGACTATTATGTGTCAGGAGGAATTTCTTTTCTGGTCCAACCTATTTGGAGTTCTGAAGGCTTCTTTTATGCTCCTGGTTATCTCATTCTTAAGGGTAGGGAAGTTTTCTTCTACAATTTTGTTGAAGATATTTACTGTGCCTCCTAGTTGATATTCTTCTTCCTCTTCTATTCCTATTATCTTTAGGTTTGGTCTTCTCATTGTGTCCTGAATCTCCTAGACATTTTGGGTTAGAAGATTTTTGTTTTTTGCATCTTCTCTGGCTGTTTTGTCTATGTTTACAATGTTGTCTTTGGCCCCCGAGATTCTCTCTTTCATCTCTTGTAGTCTATTGGAAATGCTTGCTTCTGTGACTCCTGATTTTTTTTTTAGGTGTTCTACCTCTAGGGTTATCTCTTTTAGTGATTACTTTATTGTGTCAATTTCCATTTTAAATTCTTTCTTCCATTCCTTCATCTCTTTGGTTCTGTTTTCCTCTAGTTCTTTGAGTTCTTTGAGTGTTTTTCTTGTTTCTTCTTTAAAAGCTTCTGATTCTTTTTGCTTTTTTTCCTGTTCTTGTTTAAGGATCTCTATCATCGTCTTGAGGTATGATTTTAGGTCTGCGTCTTCTTTTTCTGGAATGTTTGGCATTCCGCTGTTTGCTGTGATGGGAGAGCTGGGTACTGGTGTTGCCAGGTTGTCTTTGTTTCCTTGGGATATGCTGTTTTGCTTTCCTTTTGCCATCTTGTTGTCAGTGATATGTTCTTGCCTTTCCCTTGTACCTGGTCTTTGTCCCTGGATCTCCGCTGGTCCAGGTGGCAGATGGTCCAAGCCCTGTTCTATGCCCCAAAGCCACCGGGTGGGAACAGAGGCCCCAATTCTGGGTACCTGGTCCCTGGATCAGGCAGGGCAGGGGTGTGCTTTTCGTGGGCACTCAGCAGAGATCTCTCTGCCCCTGGCTGCTCGGATCAACTTCTCACCAGGCCTTTACCTTTGGGAACTCAATTTTTATTAGAAATTCTTTGCATTTACATTTCAGATGTTATCCCTTTCCCACAATCCCATTCCTCTCCCACTCCCATTGTCTCCATGAAGATGTTCTCTTTCCCTACAAACCCCTTCCCACCTCAGCACCTTGGTGTTCCTCTATACATGGAAAATGAGCCTTCACTGGACCAAAAGCCTCTCCTCCCATTGATGTGAGAAAATGCTGTCCTCTGTTGCATATGTACCTCGAGCCATAGGTCTTTCCATATAAATTCATTGGTTGGTGTTTTAGTACCTGGGAGCTGTGGTGGGTTTGGATGGTTGATAATTTTGTTCTTACCATGGGGTCACAGACCGTTTTAGCTCCTTAAGTTCTTTTATTTGTTCCTTCATTAGGGTCCTCATATTCATCTGATGGTTAACGGCAAGCATCCTCCTCTATATCAGTATAGCTCTGGCAGAGCCTCTGAGAAGATATCCATATTAGGTTCTTGTCAGTAAATACTACTTGGCATCTGCAATAGTAGTTGGGTTTATTGGGCACATACGGGATGTATCCCTGGGTGAGGCAGTCCCTGAATGATCTTTTCTGCAATCCCTGATCCTCTAATTGTCCCTTTATTTCTTCCCATGAATTTTTTGTTCTTTCTTCTAAGAAAGACTGATGCATCCACTTTCTGGCCTTCCTTCTTTTTGGGCTTCATAAGTTCTGTGGGTGGTTTCTTGGGTATTCTAAGAATTTTGGGCTAGTATCCACTTATCAGTGAGTAAATACTATGAGTGTTCTTTTGTGACAGGGTTACCTCACTCAGAATGATAGCTTCAAGTTCCATCCATTTGCCTAGAAATTTCATGAAGTCATTGTTTTGATACCTGAGTAGTACTCTGTTGTATAAATATACCACAATTTCTGTATCCATTACTCTGTTGAATGACACCTGGGTTCTTTCCAGCTTCTATTATAAATAAGTCTGCTATGAACATGGTTGTGATTGTGGGAAGACCTGGTCATAAACTGATGAACAATTTATCTTTCTTTAGCATTGGGTTCTTTTTTATTTTTGGATTCTCTATTTTATTTATTTATTTGTTTTTATATTTTAGATTTATTCCCCTCCCAGTTTACATCCCATGCCTCCTCCCCTCACCCCACCTGTCTCCATGCAGATATCACCACCCTACCCACCCCACCACACCTCTAAACTCCCAAGGGCCTCCAGTCTTTTCAGGGTTAGGTACATCTTCTTTCTCTAACTGAACCCAGACATGGTTGCCCTCTACTATATATCTGTTGGGACCCTCACATCAGCTGGTGTATGCTGCCTGGTCAGTGATCCAATGTCTGAGAGATCTTGGGGGCCAGGTTAATTGAGACTGCTGGTCCTTTTACATGGTTGCCCTCCTCCTCACCTTTTTCCAGCTTATCCCTAATTCACAGAGGTCAGCAACTTCTGTTCATTGGTTAGGTGTATATATCTGTATCTGACTCTTTCAGCTGCTTGTTGGGTCTTTTGAAGGGCAGTAATGATTGGTCCCTCTTTGTGAGTGCTCTGTAGCCTTGGTATAGTATTGGATTCTTAATGATTTTTTCTAATTATAGTTTTCAGTTGCTTCTGCTTTCATATATCCATATATGTCCAACAGCAAAGATTCATTGCGTCCTCCCACAGTTCAGCACAGAGGGATAGTGGCACAACAATTTTAATAGAGCCACCAACCTCACAAAATAATGTTAATGCTTTTCCCAGGCTAGAAGTGGCTTTTATTATGGCATCCCCATACATAAACATTTTATCCAGGCACCACGTTAAAAGCAGAATAAAGTAACAATTGCCTATTCAGATATTTATAAACAGACATTAGTTCTCTCTTGTTGGGTGGGCCTCAAGTCCAATTAGAGCTGTTGCTTACCATCAAGATATGTGTGTATTGTAGTACAGTCCTGGTCATCAGTGATAACACCGTTCTGGTCAAGGACAAGCTGGTCTTTGATGTAGATCATAGGTGTATCATAGCTGGATGGGACTATTGGTTGCCTCTCTATTTTTCAAAGTTGGCGTGAAGCTTATTTATACCATTAAAGCTGGTCCTTGGGGTAAGAAACAATCAGGTCAATTTCAGCACAGCTGTCTCTAGATTCTGTGTTCTGGAGTTCATGGTGTCTTTAACTATAGGCTGTTTAGTTTTGGAGCCTTTTAGATAGCACAGGCCAGAAATTCAAAAGTGTGCATCTGATGTCTCTTATTGGGGCTTATTGTTGTTGGTTGTTGGGTTTTCTTACAGGAATGATAAAAGTTCATTATACCTATATACATATATCGGTATACAGATTTATGTGTAATATAGAACATTCTAGATAAATGGTGTGTGCTGTGTGGTGATTTGTCCATGTGGCTTCAAAGACTGCTTACAGAATTTCATACTGTATTATTATTCATACTGCATATTTATTTTCTTATAATTTCCTTCTTTATTTATGGGATATACTTCAAAGAATACTTCCATAAATTCTACAACATTCTTATTGTAGAGGTTATAGGGATGGCTCAAAGATTAAGAGCCTTTGCTGTTCTCTGTAACCCAACTTTGCCTCCCAGTAACTACATTTTATGGCTTAAAACTACTGCAGCTCCAGTTTTAGAGGATCCAACGCCAACTTCTGACACCCACAGACATATACACATACATACACAAATAAATACAACAAACATTAAAGAAAATCATCTGGAATTTCACTGCAATAACTTTTAATACATGGCTCAGTTAGGGAAAATAAGTGTATGTAGCCCTGCGTATATCACTATTAGTACACACTGCGTTACCCTTTTATGCAATGCATTTTGAGTCTAG
This sequence comes from Micromys minutus, assembly GCF_963924665.1. NCBI lineage: Eukaryota > Metazoa > Chordata > Mammalia > Rodentia > Muridae > Micromys > Micromys minutus. The sequence goes on along the minus strand of NC_137983.1, from coordinate 30,091,286 downwards.
TTATTTAAAATGTTGATGAATGTTGGTGTTCGTTGTCTGATGTATACCTGACAAACACGTTGATATTTGCTAATTTGTTATCTGAATATAGTTTTTGCTGTTTTTACTTGGTTTGGGATAATTAGATTTATTATAATTAAACGTTTGCCATTCTTACTTATTTTTATTTTTTAAACCTCCTAAAGAGTATTTTCTCATGTTTCACGGGAGTATTGATACTTCTACTTCTTTATTCACTATATTAAATAAATTATGTTTATACTTTCTCTGTTTATTAGGTAATTAGTATTTAACTATGTTTTGTTCAATTTTTCTTTGTATAATAACTTGAGATCCTTATCACAGACTTATGTTCATATTTATTAAATATTTTATTTCAATATTAAGTGACAATATTTTTCTAAGCTTATTAATGTAATGAGTCACATTCATAGATTTTTAAAATATTGAACCATCCTTGAACTTCTAGAATACCAATAAACATATGGTTTTTTTAATTAATATCTGGCAAGATTAATATAGTAAAATATTATAAAGATCTTTTTATTGATTTTATCAGTAGTGTTAATATAATTTGATATTATAAGAATGAAATTTTTTTATTCTACTCTTTTATGCTCTGTGATTTTGCTGAAAAATTAAGCTGATCAAAGACAGAAACTAGTGAGGAAGCAGTACACAAAGTTTATCTGATTTATTATGATACAATAATTGGAATTTTAACACAATATGAAAAGCAAACAAAGGGCCCCAAAAGGTAATAGACCTGAAACTTTACATATAATTTTAATGAAGAGTCGTACATTTTGTAGCCATGACAAGGCATAGGAAAATAATTTGAGGTAGAGCAGTAAATTGTGGGAAATCAAGTAGAAAATATATGACAGAAGCTCAGCATGTTAGGAATCAATTAGTAGATAGTGTTCCCTGGTCTTAATGTCCATTCTCTTTCTCTCTCTCTCTCTCTCTCTCTCTCTCTCTCTCTCTCTCTCTCTCTCTCTCTCTCTCTCTTATGGTCTCTTTCTGGTATGTAAAACTTCTCATCTGAATTTTATACCCTGTCTGTAGATGGAAAGCTGGAGGTTTGAGAGTTTTTATCTGTGGCTTTTTAATTGCCTTCTGTTCCAACTAATCAACGCATTGCAAATGACATATTAGAATATGTACCTTGGCCCTTGTCACTCTTGGTATTTTCCATTTCCAAGCTGGAGCCATAGTACATAGCTTAAATTTGCAGATGAAAGTTTTCGATAATTAGGACAAAACTGTGCCCCCCCCCACACGCGTTCATATGTTGAAGCATCAATTCCAATTACAGCTGAAAACAGAACTTACAGAAAGGTAAACAATATGAAATGAGAGACAACTGGTGGGTCTGTAATGCAACTGGAATGGTATTTTATAAAACAGAGATGAGTATGTATGCACTGGAAAAATGGGCATGAGAAGACACAGAATAAAAAACATAAAATTTACTGTCACTTTAATCTTGAACAGTGAGAAGGAAATTTATGTTTTGTAATAATTTTGAGATCCCCCAAAAAACTAAGAAGGCTTCATTGAGAATACTATAGAAAGTATCTGTTTTATCATTTGGGCTTTGTATTTGGGAGGGGATAATTATTCCAATTGACATAAGTTACAGTTATCTGAAGAACAGAACCTCAATTAAGAAAATGTCTCCATGTCACCCTCTGATATATATGCAGCTGGAGCCATGGGTCTCTCTATGTGTTCTCTGGTGTAGTCCCTGGGAGCTCCGGGGGTTCTGGTTGGTTGATATTGTTGTTCTGCCTATGGGGTTGCAAAACCCTTCACCTCCTTCAATCCCTTTACTAACTCCTCCATTGGGGTCCACATGCTTTGTCCAATGGTTGGCTGCAAGCACCTTAATCTGTGTCAGTAAGGCTCAGGAGAAATTCCTATCAGACTCCTGTCAGCAAGAATTTCTTGGCATCAGCAATAGTGAAGCCCTTGGTCCTGTGAAGACATGTTTTCACAGTGTAGGGGAATGCCAAGGTGGTGAGGTGGAAGTGGGTAGGGGGTACATCCTCATAGAAGCATGAAAAGTGTTTATGGGAGAAAAGGGAACTGGGAAAGGGGTTAGTATTTGAAATGTAAATACATAAAATATCCAATTAAAAAAAAAAAAAAAAGAACAAGTGCCCCAAACCATTGAGTCACTCCTAATGCTCTTAATGTAATTGTTTAAAAAAGAAATCAAAAACTTTTTTAAAAGTGTAGTGGTTTTTAGGTTAGTAGATTCTCACTTTACAATTATTTTACTTGTGTTTTAATTATCAAACATACAAATGAGCCCTTCCAATAATACTTAATACAAAGTTTAGATAAAGCACTTTTGGAGAAATTTGACTTCCCCCCTGCGAAAATAGTCTCAATAAGAGCCGGCTGCAGGGTATATTTTTTAATTGGAGATTGGTGGGGAGGGTCCAGGCCATTTTAGGTTGATGTCCTGTATTCTATAAGAAAGCAGGATGATGAAGCCCTGGGAAGCAAGCCAGCACATACCACGTCTCTATAGCCTCTGCATCAGCTCCTCCCTCCAGATTTCTTTTCTATCCTGACTTCCTTCAGTGAAATACAGTAATACTGAAGTATAAGCCAAATGAACCACTTCCTCCACAACTTGCTTTTCGTCATGGTGTTTCATCACAGCAATAGAAATTCTATCTAAGACAAGAAGTTTTTCATGTGTTAATTCCAATATACTTACAGTTTATAATCTTGTGTATTTTAGCATTTTAAATTTTTTTCTAGAACTCCATCAGTTGTTTTAATATCTTAATGGGTTCTTATACCTCTGCCTCCCTTCCAACCCTTATTTCGTACCAATCCAACACTAGGTAGGAAAGAAAGAAAGTTAGAGGAAAAGGGGGACATAGACCTCTATAGGCTACTTCCTGCTGATTAAAGCCATTGGATTCCTGGGGGCAAGTCCAATATGTGTTATCAGAATATGCCACAGTCCAACAAACCAACAAGCCAGCAATGAGACAGTAGCAGGAAGAGCATCAATCATAAGACGTCTGCTAGAGTTCTCCCATTTATAGTCACTCCAGAGCCTCCAGAATTAAACTATCTGCAGCAAGGAATGATTATGTCCCTGCTAGGGAGACAACTGTAATTAATGGCTGTGGACAAACTGAAGCATCCCCATATTCTACACCTGACATTAAAACAAAAACGTATTTACAAAACATAACTGGCCTTTTTAAAAAACTAAATTCTCACTACACTTCTCCCTTTTCATGAAAAAAGTAAAAAAGGCTTTTTCTCTAGCATGAAAGAGACTTGTTTGCTTAGTCTAAAAGAAGATTATCAATGAAGCAAATACTTTTTGGGTCAGTAGTTTTTCTATAACCTGAAGCTACTTTCTGTCTGCAAAAGATTACCTTGAATGTCCCTCTTGGACTTGTATTCATTAGTCCAGTGGTGTCCCAGGAAGCTTTAGGCAATCTTTCTAAGAACCCATTGCCACCAGGGATAACATCTTGACTTCTCTCCTTCTGCAGCAGAAAGTAAAGTATTTCTCAGATATAATTCACCTGAGGACCCAGCTATAGTACTCCTGGGCATATACCCAAAAGACACTCCAACATATAACAAGGACACATGCTCCACCATGTTAATTGCAGCCTTATTTATAAAAGCCAGAAGCTGGAAAGAACTCAGATGTCCTTCAATGGAGGGATGGATACAGAAAGTGTGGTACATTTACATAATAGAGTACAAGTCAGCTATTAAACACAATGACTTCACCAGAAGGTGGATGTCACAGTCCTTCTTAGAAGGAAGAACAAAACACCCACAGGAGAAAATACAGGGACAAATAAAGAAACAGGGACTGAAGAAAAGATCAGCCAAAGACTGCCTAACATGTGGATCTACCCCATAAGCAGCCACCAAACTCAAGCACTATTGCTGATGCCAAGACGTGCTAACTAGCAGGAGCCTGATGTGGATGCCTCCTCAGAAGCTCTGCCAAAGCCATACTGACACAGATGAAGATGCTTGCAGCTAACCATTGGACTGATCATGGTACCCCAGTGGGGGAGCTAGAGAAAGAATTGAGGGGGCTGATAGGTTTTGCAACCCCATGGGAAAAACAACAATATCAACCAACCAAAACCCCAGAGCTCCCAGGGACTAAAACACAAACCAATGACTACACATGGAGAGACCCATGGCTCCAGTTTTATATGTAGCAGAGGATAGCGTTGTCTGGCATCAGTGGGAGGATAGGTCCAGTGAATACTCGTTTTCCCAGTGTAGGGGGAACGCCAATGTGCTGAGGTGGGAGGGGGTGGTTGGGAGAGGGAGCACCTTCATGGAAACAAGGGGAGGGGAAGGGAACGGGAAAGTGGGGAAAGAGGATAACATTTGAAATGTAAGTATAGAGAATATCCAATAAATAAATAAAATAAGACATCTGGCATTTTGATCTCTGAGACTTTTCAGTTGACCAAATTTACAATTAAAGCACCAAGTATTTTGATATCTGAGACTTTATAGGACTACTGTGAAAGCCTCATAACAGAAGGCTGCCGATCTAGCAGAGTGATTTGATAAAGATTAACATTTTCTCTGGAAATGGGCTGGGTTTTTTTCAACTCTGTCACTCTGCACAACCCCTGTCGACTAACTAAAGCAGCCCCATATCCCACAAATAGATTAAAACAAAAACATATTCACACAACATAACTGGGTTTTTTAAAGAAAACAAAATTCCCGCTACAGTTCCAAAAATGTCTAAGCATTAGTCTATGGAAATAGAAATTTGTTATAGTATACTGTTAAATACATTTTAGTCATAATCATACTTCTGCCAATTTGCTTTGTGTTAGTTAGGGATTAATGGCTGTGAAGAGACACCATGACCAAGACAAGTCTTATACAGGAAAACATTTAATTGGAGCTTGCTTATACTTTCAGAGGTTTGGTCCATTATCATCAAAGTAGGATGCATGGCAGTATGCAGGCAGACATGGTGCTGAGTTCTTCATCTTGATCTGAAGACAGTCAGGAAGAGGCTCTCTTTCCATACCAGACAGAGCTTGAGCAGAGGACATCAAAAGCCCACCTACAAAATGGTGCACTTCCTTCAAAAAGACCACACATATTCCCACAAGGCCACAGCTCCTAAGAGTGCCACTTCCTATGGGACAAACATATTCAAACCACCACATTTTGTTTTCTCCATGTGTTCTCTCATAGGACATGAGAGTCTCAGAACTGACTCCTTATGTCAACTAAGTTTCTAGTTGACTAACTAACAACCCCTCCCTTCCTGTGACTTTCTGCAATATGCTAAGTAGATGAGAATTTTTAGCTCATAGCCCCCTTTCTCAGTTCTCTGATTTATTTTGTAGCATGACACTTATTACTGTCTAACATGCTACTTAATTTTTTTTGTGTTTTGAACATTTCCAGATTAGTCTCTGCCTATTCTAATTGAAACGTTTTGGGTACGCACTGAGTCTAATATTGTTCCTCTGCAGGAATCCTCTCACTCCCTGACAGTGTGTACAATGAAAGTAATTGATTGGTACATGCTAATGTAAATAAAATAGTGGACAGGCTTATCATCTTGTTTATTTTTGTGACATTCCTTCTGGATTTCTGGTTTATTTCAGTTTTCAAAGTCCTGAGCTAACTGGGAACAACTATCCTTTCCTAACTTTTAACTTCCTCTTTTTACTTCTACCTATTTTGTAAGAAGATTTTGTTCATTTTTCCATGGAAATATATGTTAAACAGATATTTTCCCATTCCTGTACCATTTTAGTTACTTTCGTGTTTCATTTTTTTTGTGTGGCCTGTTATATTGTGTGGCTTGGGAAATGGATTGGTTGGTAAAATGCTCTCTCTGCAAACATGAGGACTTGAGTTCAAATTGCCAACACCTGCAAATGCTGATTGCGTTGGCACACGCCTGAAACCCTAGAGCTTGGAGTGCAGACACTGGTTGATCTGCAAAGCTTGCTGGTCCAGCCAGGTTAGTCAAATCAGTAAGGATCAGGCTCAATGAGAGACTGTCTCCAAAAGGAAACAGAGAATAGCTAAAAGAGATGTCTGACATCAAGCTCTGGTGCAGGAGCCCACCAGCAGTACAGCAGCCTCTGATGGCAGAGCAAGGATTAAAGATAGGAAAGGTAGGTAGAAAAAGATGCAAAGACAAGAAATATATTTGGGAGAACTGCCAGTCAATACTGCAGCAGCAGCCAGCAGCCTTGAGTTAATTTTTCATAGCCTTTTTATACCTCTCATTACCATTGGAAGCAATGCCACAAGCTAACAGAAATAATTGCTGAAATATACTCAGGACACCTACTCCTATCCAGAGGCCTCCATGATACTTCAACCAAGGTCAGTAGAATGCCTCAAGCCTCAAGTACATCCCCTCTTATCATTCCATGTTTCAGCAGACTAAGTAGACCCTGATCTGCCTTGACTCTGGTCTCTCTCTCTCTCTCTCTCTCTCTCTCTCTCTCTCTCTCTCTCTCTCTCTCTGTGTGTGTGTGTGTGTGTGTGTGTGTGTGTGTGTGTGTGTGTGTAAACATGCTGCTGTGTCTTATAGCCCCACTCACTTGCATCTTTAAGATAAGTGTATCTGTTTATGTCTACCTTCATATCTCTTGGCTGATGTTACAGGCCAGACTAAATCACTTGATTTGAAGTTTACCTACCCCGCTGAAAACCCATAAGAATTAGAATCCTTCTCTTTTTCTCTGTTCTTTGAATTTGAAGACCCCATGTTGACTGCCAATAGCTATGATGCTATCTCTCCTGATATTCTATAAACTAAAGGTCCCATCTCTGCATTTAGGATGTCATTGTGCTGTTTATACTTCAACATTATGATTCTATCCGTCTCTTTCTGTAGAACCCCATTGTGCTACCTATGGCTTAACTCGGGATCTGTTTTAAAGAGATTTATATGCTCCGATCCTCATTTTAGAGTCCCTGTCATGCTACACACAATGGCCATCTCTCCTAATGCATTCCCTTTGTAGATCAAAACGGAACCCCTCTCTCTTCAGGGACCCATCCTGCTGCCCCAGGATGTGATGTTCTATCTTTTCCTAATTGTTCTCCTGTGAGGCCCAGTCATTAGTGCCCAAGGTAATAAACCTTGGTCTCTTAATAAACCTCATTCTGAAGGGTAACTGTGTGTCATCTCCAGTTTATGAATCTGCAGTTTTAAATTATAATACTGGTCACTTAAGGCTCCAAGAACAACAAGCCTGATGGATAAACATCTAGAATTGAATCTGCCCTCTTTGCCACAGAGAAGTAGCCCTTGGTATCACAACATGGCCAACCTGATTAATGTCAAGATAAACATCAAACTACAGTTTGATCCCTCATGAGCTATTCATGTTTCTTGCTCTTTGCTCCTGCCCCATCCATACATAATGTGAGAGCGCATGTCAAGACTCCTAAAAATATAACCCCCTTGCCATCCCAAAGCAACTATACTTATTAAAAGCTTATACGGTTTCTTATTATTACATTTATGCCATTGATTAGTGACTAGTGGGAGGGATAATTTTCTGGAGTTTATTGTTGCTTGTAATTTTAAACTCCATACAAATTCTTTATCAGAATTCTGGCAAAATACATATAAATAGATCTTTAGAAAGGTCCCTAGTTCCTTTTCTATCAAATGAGAACATTTAAAGTCAAGAAGACTGGCCTGAATAGAATGCTACCTCTGGACATACTCCTTTATGAATTCTAGCCTTCAGAACTGAGAATAAAAGCATTGTGGTTGTCAGTAGCCATTTAGACTATAGCACTTTGTTATAGAAGTACAAATTGATTAAGGCAGATGTCACTTTTAAAAAAAGATTAATCCCATAGTTTTATTGATAGAAGTATACTTAGGATTTTCACAATTGATGCGCTAGATTTTTAACATGTTTAGTGGTCCTTTGATAACCTGGTACCATTTTTTAAATTAGAGTCATCCTCCTCAACTATTCTCAGATCCACATTCTTTTCCTTACCTACCCAACTCTTTATCCTCTTTTACTTTGAAACAATCAAGTCAGGCTTGTACTCTCAGATCTGCATCCTTCAATGGGAGACTGGTCCATGACCTACTAGAGGCCACACCAACAAAGGAAACTCTGGGCATCTATCAAGAGCTAATAACTCTTTGGTTAAGGGGGAACTTTGTGTCCACATATAAAATTTTGTCTGATTTGATGTAATGCATGTCTTATGCATGCTGTGGCAACAGCTGAGTTCATCCACCAGCCATTGACCTGCTGTGTGGAGAAATGTTTCATCTTTTGCACATGACCACTATTCTGCATCTAAAATGGGAAGCTGCATCCTATATCCTCAGAGGACTGTTTTGAAAAGTAAATGAATTCATATGTCATATTTTAATAAGCAATGGCCATTACTCATTTTCATAACCAAGGTTATATTGCTATCAGTAGCATTTTATCATGATTTTAGTGATGTTGGCACAACAGCTGACCCCCTGTTAGACCAAACAACATTAAATGACAGAGTCTGGTCGAGCAAATTTCATGCTTTTCTGTTGTCATTGGTTTTGGTTGGTTGGTTGGTTGGCTGGCTGGCTGGCTGGCTGGCTGGCTGGCTGGCTGGCTGGCTGGCTGGCTGGCTAGCTGGCTGGTTGGTTAGTTGGTTGGTTGGTTGGTTGGTTGGCTGGTTGGTTGGTTGACTGGTTGGTTGGTTGGCTGGTTGGTTGGTTGGTTGCTTACTTGGTTGGATGGTTAGTTGGTTGATTTTGTTCTGTTTTGTCATTTAATAAGATTTCACTCTTTCTCTAAGTCTAGACACTCTGGATTCAGAGTCCTAACAGTCCCCTTCCTCTGCTTCCTGAGTCCTGGGATTAAAGGCATGAGCTACCATGCACAGCTGTCCATACTGTGAGCTTCAGAAAATGGATTCTTCCTTGTGAAGTTTTACTTGGTCACATATGGACTATTTCCTTAAATAAAGAGAGTAAGAAAAAGCAAGAGTCTGTAAAGGTTGAAGATCTATGAGGATCTCATTGACCAGCAACTGCAAAATATGGGACTTTTCTGAACACAGCAGGACAACTCCCAACAGTTGTGACACCCATACATTTTCACCCTGGCTGGCATATGTTTGTGTATACCTCATTATGCAAAATGTATTTTGCCTGGCTTTGAATGTTTCCATCATTTTGTAGTTCAAAATTTCTCCAAAATTCCAGTCTTTTTTAAGCTTTAAAGAAATCTCTTGATTGTGAGCCCTTGTAACAAAAAAGTAAAGGAAGTCATATAGTTTCAAAATACATGCCACAAAATGCATATTTATATTCCAGTAGGAGAAATGGGAGCATAGCAAAGAAAAGTTGAACCAAAGCAAGATGAATAAAAACAGGATACACACATAATCTTGTGACATCATGTTGGGTATCTGAGATTTTAGATGGAATCATTTGGGCTAAGGAACATCATCTTCGAATAGTATCACTCGCCCAGCTATGTTTCCTGCTTCGCATATGGTCTGTGGCATTACATCTTCACTGTCCATTTGACTCAATTTTTTAATGAACTAGGTGACACATTTCAGTGTGCTCTGTGAGGGCATGTCTGAAGATTAGCTGAAATGGGAAAAGTCTAATTTTGAATGTAGGCAGTATTATCCTATCGGCTTGGTCATAGAATGAATAAAAAGGAAAGGAGAGCAGACTACAGCTCTCATCAATCTCTGCTTCAGGATGGTGGACGTAAAGGAACCAGTGGCCTCATACTCTGGCTCCCACACTTTCAGTGCTGGGATGGATTGTATGCCCTTAAATCATGATCAGAACTAATTTTTTTCTTCCAGGTTATTTTTTTTTTTTGGTATATTTGTCAGTGCTTCAAAAATAATTAATGCATGTCACCTCTTGCATCTACTCACTTGATGTCTCCAGGCTTCCTCAATGAATATTCTATATTTCTGGTGTCTCATATCTCCAATATCTTGAGCTCTGCATGTCTGCTTTGACTTCACTTTCCTTGCTTCACACAATAGTCTCAAAAACTCTCTCTGCTGATACCTTTGCAAATACCATTTGAGACTTTCTTATTTCATATCTCTAGTAAAACCTCATTTCCAATAGAGTGTTTGTTTCCATTCCTTCTTTCTCTTAAATAGTACCTTAGACAGTCCAGGTCACTTGCCTTTCAGCATCTATTTTAGAATACTGGATAAAATCTGTAGGAAGTGATTATGTCTTTATTTCTACTATCAGTAACTTTAATTTTTTATTGCTTATTCTTCTTTATATAAGCATATACATGTTTATCATAATTTATCATTAACCATAGTTTGCCATCTAACAAAGCAGATTATTGGCCTACTATTTCTTTGCTTTCTGTTTATATAAAAGTTTATGATTTTATTTATCTTCAAATGACTAATTGTTAGATCAGCTAGTTTCATATAGCCCACTCTTTGGAAGTATTGATTTCTATTTCTAATACTTATTTCTCTGAGTATGTTTTCATTGAGCTTTCTTTGCTGACAATTTTGTAAAATGAGCCTCGGCTTGAATCTATACCTATATCCTGAGCCTCTGTCCTTACTAGATCACATTATTCCAGTTCCAGCTGTCCAAATGAGTTTTCTCATATTATCAAATTTAATTCAATGTAACTTTTCTTAGTTCTAAAAGCTACATACCAGAATTTTAAATCACTATTACTCATAAATCCATACTTCTCTGATTATTGTATCCTAGCCTAGTTTCATAATAGAGACTGTATTTTCCTGCTAGAGTTATAAACCTTAAGGCTAATTTTCTTTGCAGGAATTGATAAACTAGCCATCATCTCTTATCGTTGGTGATGTAGAGCACAGATGGTTTTCAGCTTTAGTGCACATTTACTGCTGTGCACTTCCACTGACTCTAGTCCACTTAGATGTTTATCACAGTTTATGACCTCTATGTATTCTTTAAATATCCTATAGTTTATCAGCCATGGCTATGAGGAGGTGGAGAACAGAGTAAAATGCCCACATAAACCTCAGTACTTCTGAGGCAAGTGTTTCAAAGATTGTATTTTTTAAGTCACATTCTTAGAGAGTTGAACGAGAAGAGAAAATTAAAAATCAAAAATCCTTTGAAATTACTACACATAAGTGGAATCAGTGCTCCAAATCTTATTTGAGATCTAGAGAAAATACTGCAGAAAGAAAAAATCATGGAATGAGTAGGATCTTGGTCTCCAACACTGTAATTTACATTCAGTATCTGACTCAGGTTTGAAAAGGCAGACAGTTTTTTCACTTATGACATCTTCAATGTTTTGATCTACATTTTATATATATATATATATATATATATATATATATATATATATATATATATATCATCTCAAAAGGATAACAAAAGTTGGTCACTCTGATTTTACGGTCTCATAGTGACAACTAATGACAGTGAACCATCCATGTTACAACTTAGCATCCATAAAACTCTGTCTAGGTGCCTCTTGGGCTGGAACTCGGATTTCTTCAGGTAATGTTGCTTCCATGGGGACTGGAATGTGTTCACCATCACTTCCCTGTCAGAGAGGCATGCCAGTATCCTGATGGAACAAAACTCTAAAAAGTGCATCATAATTTTTTATAACTACAAGAAATAACTACAGCAATAAACTGTACTCAGTGGAAAGAAGAGAAAAACAGAGCAAAATGAACACCACTGTGACACAATACACTAGGGGACATTTTTACACTCATGTTTTAACATGGCTTCCTTAAACTTGCTACAGCTTTAGAGCCAATCCTTCTTCTGTTCACATAAAACCATCATGATATCAAGAAATCTGTGGCAGTTTTCAGGAAAAGTTGCTGTATGAACAATACTCCAGATGCACTAACATAGATTTGAAGGTTTTTGAAATTTAATGCATTATGGCAATTAAGCAATCATAATTAATGTAATAAAATTAACCAATGCTTCCATATTAAATACTTCATTAAATTTATTTGCAGAACAATTTTTACTAAGACCATATAATATTCAGATTTACATGGATAGAGGGATGAAATGGGAGGAAATTAAGTTATAATTTAACTATTTATAAGCAAATTAAATTAGAAAAATACATGATTAGTAAATGTTTTAGGTTTAAAATATATATGTGTATATATGAGTTATTTTCTTAATATATATGAATTATATGAAGATATAAATGTGTAGAGAGTTCTGTATGTGGAAATTTAATGTATTTTAAAATATTACTGCATTACAGAAATCAAAAGAAACTTGCCTAGAACTAAAATAAGATGACACAAGGCAATGAGAAGCAAAATAAGTGTATCAAATCCATCCTCCATGATGATGATTTCTGCTCAGTTTGGGAGTACTAAACCTTTTTTCATTCATAGACTATAAATAAATTTTATAAATGTGTAATGATATACCTGATAAAACTAGAAATTCAAACAGCTACATGTTTAGTGAAACAATGTATGAAAAATAACTTGATATGCAGATTGCACAGCAAAAGTACCCATTCTTTTTAAGTTTTTAAAGGAAGCCTTTGTTTATTTTTTAATATGTTCATGACAGAAAACAAAAAGCAAAAAGGCACGAACAAAGACACTCAGGCACAAGCAGCTCAGCTCGATGTTAAGATTGGAATTTGGTAAGAGAAAATAAAAGCTCACATTAGAATATATAGCAACACATTGGATAGTACAGAGAGTCATACTTACATAAATGATAGATGTGTATTGGAGAACTCCAGCCCACAACTCTGAAAGAAGCCCCCTTCTCTACTGGAGGTCACACATGTAAGCAGAACTCCAGATAAGACCCTACTCACAACCTGCTGATACTCCTTGGAGCCTATTTAGCTATCCCCAAAAGTACCCCAACCCCTAAGTTTCATATTCTAATCCACAACTCTGGCAAAAGCCCGCTGTTCTACCTAAGGCCACACCAGTATCCATAACTCCAGAGGCCATGTCATTTCCTAGAATCCCAGAAATGTAAGGCAATGATGTTATTCAATCCCTGCAAGTCAAGTAGACTGCCAAAACCACAGTGAAAAGACCCTACTAGATATGGGGACTCATCAGTCACCAGGACCACAAGCTAGACATTCCAGAAGACTAGAAAGGCAAAAGAAGCCAAAAGAAAAAAAAATCTCTGCAAAAATAAAGACTCAGAAATCAGTACTTAAAACTATATTTATCCCAAATTTAGATGCCCAGAGGCCAGCAAAAAAATACAGTTAACAACAGTGAGGGCAATATGGAACCAGAGCCGAGATACCTTATTAAGCAAGTACTGGATATTCCAAGTTGAAGCACAAGAAAATAATTTTAGAAATGATTCACAAAGACTATACAGGCTCATAAAGAGGAAATTAATAAATTTCTTAAGGAAATCCAGAAACACATATACAAACAAATAACCAACAAAAACAAAAATAAAAACAAGACACTGGGAAGGAAAATATATCACTTAAATAAAGCCAAGAAAAATAAAAAGCAAGCAAGACAAAATAAACAAACAAACAAAAAAAAAACAGGGGAAGAACATCAATAAAACTGTTGAAGATCTAAAACATAAATAGAAACAATAAAGAAAACACAAACTGGACGACTCCTATAGATGAAAAACATAGGTAGGAAAATAGGAACTATAGACACAAGCAAGTTTCAGCAACAGAAAACAGAATACAAGTGATGGAGAGAGAGTCTCAGCCATTGAAGATACAATAGAAGAAATTTATACATCTGTCAAAGAAAATGTTAAATCTAAAATGTTCCTGGCACAAAACATCTAGGAACCAGGTCACTAAGAGAAATAACAAATCAAAGAATAATAGAAAAAGGAGAAGATTCCCAGGTCAAAGACCCAGAAAATATTTTTAACAAAATCATAGAAGATGTCTGAACTTTAAGGAGGATGTGCCTATAAATGTAAATGAAGCATATATGTTATAACAGAAAAAAAAGGTCTCCACACCATGTAATAATCAAAACACTAAACACACAGAACAAAGAACAAATATAAAAAGCTACAAGGAGGAAAGTCCAAGTAATATAATAAAGGAAGACCTATTAAAATTACTTCTTCCCTCTGAAATTTCACGAGCCAGACTTCCATCATTTGGACAGTTTTCAACATTATCTTTCAAGCTCCTACAAACTATCCACAAAGCTCTAAACACCGAATGGTTCTTCTAGCCAAAAATTAAAAATTTCTCCCCAAATCATTGTCAGGTTGTGACAGGAATACCCCAGTACTGGTACCAATTTGTCTTAGGCTGAATTTCTAAACCTGCACAAAACATCATGACCAAGAAACAGGTTGGGGAGGAAAGGGTTTATTCAGCTTACACTTCCACATTGCTGTTCATCACCACAGAAAGTCAAGACTGGATCTTAAGCAGTTCAGGATGCAGGAGCTGATACAGAGGCCATGGAGAAATGTGACTTACTGGCTTGCTTCCCCTGGCTTGCTTAGCTTAATCTCTTATAGAACCCAAGACCACCAGCCCAGGAATGGCACCACTTCCCCCCTTGATCTTGATCACTAGTTGAGAAAATGCCTTACAGATGGGTCTCATGGAGACATTTTCTAAACTGAGGCTCCTTTCTCTATGATAAACACACACACAAACCCACACACACACACACACACACACACACCACCAACACCACCACCACCACCACCACCACCACATCACAAACAAAAACAAAATAACCTTGGGAATTAAAAATCAATGCTCATTCATTAATATATTTTAATATTAATGAACTCAATTTCCATATTTAAAGACAGAAGCTAGCAGAATGAATATAAGAGCAGGATTCATCCTTTTGCTGCATACAAGAAACACACTTTATCATCAAAGATAAACAGGACTCAAAAACAAACCAAGTCAGAGAAAAAGACATCCATTTATAGGATACAGCATTGGCTCACTTGTTCAAAAAGATGATAAAGGTCTAGAGTAATGTATATTAATAATTCAAAACAAAACAGCATAATCAAGTGTCTCATTCCTCAAAGCAAAGAAGCCAATGGAACCCATTTACTTGCAACAGCACAAAATGGAACCTAAATTCATTTCTATTATACATGTTTCTTCTCACTGTAAACTCCAAGAGTGACCTAGTATAAACAGACCAAAGGATCAGCCTTGCATTCAGAGATCTGTAAAGCAAATCTAGAAGAGTAAGAAGAATAAAATAAGTCAAAATAACTAAAGAATACATGCATATAAAAGTGAAGTGCCAGCAGGGTAGTTTGAGAACATTTGTCCTTTGTAACATTTTATGAAAGACTATAAAATAACCAGATATGGTGGGGATAAACAATAGCTTGAGATTAATTAATTTTAAGATAACTATTATTTCTAAGTCAAATATTCAGTTGAATACATAAATATGACATAAAGGGGGAAATGAGGAATGGGTATTTTGGGTCAAGTGGAATGGTATAATAACCCCAGAAGTAAATTAAAAACAGGATATAGAAGGCTGGATTCTGGAGCCCACAGTAAGATGCTGAGAGATGAGGAGGAAATGAGGAGGTTACATGTCAGAATGTCACTAGGATCTCAGGATTCCTGGAACTGGGGCACACATGCCAATTCAGCCCTGTTTGTCATGGGATCTGTGAGTATGGTCACATTTTACACCCTGATTTAGACTACAGCCTGTGAACAAGGTGGAGGTGTTTGGTATAATTAAGGTCTTTAATCCACAGATTTACTGTTACTCAGTAAGTACTTCTATTATGTGATAAAGCTTTGAAAAGGAATCTAAACTACCTCTGAATGAACTGATGTGAAATACTTTCTAGTTGATCTTGAAGACAGTCTGTTGTGTTGTATCAAGGGTTGGAGAGAGATACGTAGCAACATCATGACATCAGCTTTAATCCTATGTACTCCTACCCTCATAAAGACTACTTTCGTGCAGTGGCAATGAACAGATTAGGGCTCTACAAGTGATTATCAAAGAGGATTCTTTCCCAGCCAAGCCTCCAAATAAGAACTCATCCTAAGGAACACATTAATTTCCACCTTGTAAGACTTGCAAACTATATTTTTAACTTACAAAAATGTCAAAATAGTAAACAGGTGTCATTTTAAGGCACAGAATTCATAAGAATTTGTTACACAGCAATGAGAAAATAAAATACAGAGTACAACAGTTACTTTTATACTGTTGTGTTGAAACACCAAGACCAGACCACCTCATACAAGAAACTATTTAACTGGCAAAGGCTTAGAGACCATGATGGCAGAATGACCACTTGGTGGAGGAGAAGCTGTTTCTCGGACTCAAACTATACACATGGGATATGGAGAATGACGTAAGCCAACCTCCAGGGCCATACCTACGTCAACAAAGCCAAAGCTACATCTTTAATTCTTTTCAAACAGTTACACCAACCAGGCACCAAGTACTGAACCTATGGGGATTGTTGTCATTCAAACAACAACAGAGTACTCACATATAATTCAAATCAAAAGTCTAATGTTCACTATTCATTGTGAAAGGGGAAATTATATAATTAAAGTATAATTTATGAAGAGATTTAAACAAGCAGAACAAAAATGAAACTCACAGAAGACAATGATATGAAGAGGCATCAAATTAATAAATGAGTAAATTAAATTCACCTAGTGTAGTTCGAATAGCATGGCATATCTAAATGCATATATGGGTCTGTCCTGTCCATTTTTTCTGTATTACAACATTACAGACAAAATAAAAATGAAATACATTGGTTGAAAGCATTATCATATTTTATATCTCAATTAATTTTGAAGACTTTTACCCTTGCAGGATTTTGAAGACAGCATAAAAAAATCTGTAGTATGGGACCATTGACTTTCCATACATGTAACATTCTTGATAGAATTAAGAACTTGTGCATTTTAAAAATTATTCCAAAGGCATGTACATGTATGAGCACATCCCTCCCCCAACACACAGCTATGAATTGTTCTATTTGTCAACCCTAACTTTTATAATTAAGTAGCATAGAAAAATATCTTGTAATAAAAGTAGAAAAAACACATCTTTAAATTAAGGTGTGATGCATTATGTTTATGTTATACTCAACAAAATAAGTATCATATATTCTTCTATATACATGAAAATAGGCAAAAGTTGAGAAATACTCCTTGTTCTTAGACTGAACAATGAACCATGAGTGTAGTTAATGAAATGTACCATTCTTTAGTCATTAACAGGGTGGGTACTAATGTATTTTTTTCTGGAGTAATAATAGTTTATTGTCAAGCTTTGAAAAACTATAAAGTTAAAGTCATAGATCTTGCTCACTTCCTTAGTGGCCTCTTTGTAAAGATGGTGAAAGTGTAATGATATTGATTTTATCCTCTAATATTCACCTCTTACATGGAATTTCGGGAGTGCTATTACAATCCCAGTAATAGTGAGTGAGAACAACTTAAATGGAATGCATACCACTTGTGCAGCACTAGTGGAGACGATTTTAGATAATGTCCTACTTTCATAGAACAGTCATTTTAGTTTCCAGCATCACTGAAATAGTTTCTTAGTTACAAAAAGACCTTAGCAATGTTCTGCCATGGATGTGCATTAAAGTGCATCTGCTGGGGAGGAGCAGGCAGTGTAACCACAGGAGTCTGTGTTTAATCTAAAAAGAGAGGCAAATGGTATCTCCATCCTGAGCACCGTTTTCCAAAACAAAATGTGTTCCCTTGAAAATAATGAGAGCCACTTTGGCAAATCCATTCCTGAAAGTTGGTAATGTGCATGTGTTATTCTGTTACAATCTTGACAAAGGTTGTAAATGGCACGTTTATAGGCATTTCCAGACTCCTTAAAAATAGATATCAAAGTCACTGAGTGCACTCAAGCAAACTCGCTCTCTGAGTGGCTAGGCCTCTGACTTTTGAAAAACTTTGTGCTAATAGCACAGCAAATACCTTTAAATGGCAATTATTCTTCTTCGGTTTATTTATATTTTTAAAAAGATCATCATCTTACTTTGGGAGGGGACAGTAAAATATTTGAATTGCTGTTGCCTGAACCAAACAGAACATGCTTGCTGTGTTAACTTTTTATTGTAGTAGACAGACAAGTATACCTTTTCCCAACACTGATATTATTAGAATTAGCAATGAGTAAAATGATAAAAGGTTGTTATTTGGATTTTTATATACAATGCATTCCCAACATTAAAATGTCTAGAGAATGAAATGTTCTCCTGCTACACTGAACAAACAACTTGCCGTGCTTAGGTAAGAGGGGGAGATAGAGAGTGGTCATATCTCTGCAGCCTTTGTCATGTATTTTAAGCAACCATTATGTTTTCTATTAGTTATTGTTAGTCTTTTGTTATGCCTAATTTATAAATTATACCTTATAATCACCATGAAGGTATAGGAAGAAACTTTTTTATATCTTAGTACCTGTGGCTTCAGACATACACTAGGGAACTTGAAACTCACTGGCCATGATGGATAAATTGTTGTCACTAAACAATAATTGGTGAACAATAAAAGAAAACTCGTGAATCAATTCAAAAACGTTAGGCCATTGACGAATTTGTTAAGCCAGTTGAGTGCATGGGGTAAAGTTTGAGTTGACTCTGTGTCCAAATACTGATTCCAGGTGAGTTGAAAAGCTAATGCAGAGATTCTGATCAAGGATATAGGCAGGCAGAGCTTCTCACACTGTTATTTAAACCTCACTAGAATCCTAACTCACTATTATGGCCACATGTGTTTTTAAAATAAATGAACATAGCAATGAATGAGGCTATTACTTTACTCTGATGGATTTGTTATGAAGCTGAGTATTGTGAGAGACCACCACTTTGGGAAGCAGGTGCAGATTCCCAATGCATCAGAATGTGTCCAGCATGGCTGACGGCAAGTTCTCCCTAGCCAGCCAGGAAAGCCTCAGAGATGATGCCGAAATCTTTAGCTCATACTCTTGCAGGATTCTGTGAAAAGGAATTTACAATAAGCAAAGCAAAATCAACAGTACTGATGACTAAGGCTTTCTCCTCCCCCAGGGTGGCTACAGCTAAGTAGTAAAATCTCAAGGGAAGTAAGAGAGAGAATGAATGAGCAAATACTTTAGTATTATGTAGGTTTGTGTTAAGGCAATACCTGATTAGACAGGAAGAGGAGGTGGGGAAAAAGGAGAGGAGTCAGGGAGTAAAATGGAAGAGGAGGAGTGAGAGGAGAAGGGAGGAGGATGGAACAGGAGCAAGAGGAGGACTGTTCACGGCAAATGAGAGGGATTTCTTAGAAGGGGAATAAAGAGTGTAGTGGTATATCTGCCCAAGTTTTTCTAATTACTGAGTTGTGTTTTCATTGAATGGGTTTATTTGAGTTCACGAGAAAAATGCAACAAATTGGCAATTGGGTTGAAAAGGATATTGCAACATTATTATATATGGAAAATGTGCTAGAACGTTTAGAAAATCATTTTATTAAACTCCCAATGAAAAAATATATATAGCATATATTATATATATGGCATATATTATATATATGGCATATGTTATATATATATATATATATATATATATATATATATATATATATATATATATATATATATATACATGTGTGCATGTATATGTGTGCATGTACATTTGGAATAGAATCTAACAGCAAACAATCCAAAATAATTTCAGTTGACAAAACATCAATTCCAAGAAATTTAAGTTCTAGAAAGGTTGGACTACAAATGTCTTATTTTCTTAATTCCACAGTAAAAAGAAAAATCTATGAAGCAAAAACCACTAGTGCTTCATGAAATTTCCATGCTGTATAAAATACTTGTGTATTATTTTAATAAATAAGAAAGTCATGGGCATTACAGTTAAATTTATGTAGATTACTATTGTGCTTCCCCTCACACTTTCAAAACATAGAACACAGTCTAGAAACTCATGGTCAGCGCTCTCCCTTTTCTCCATTTCTTACCTACAACAGCTACTTGCTAACATTTTGTTTCATGTCTATTTTCTACTGAATAGTTTAAATGGCCTTAATTTACATTTTACAATATTTTTAAACACTGTTTCATGTGACCCATGGCCTGGAACTTACTGTGCTATACAGCCTGGGATGACTTCAGGCTGCTTATCCTTCAGAACCTTTCTGCTGAATCCTAGGATTAGAAGTCCTTGCCAACATCGCTAATATACATAGTGCTAGAGATTGAACTTGGGGTTTTGGGCGCATCTGGAAAGTGCTCTACCAAGTATGATTTGTTTAGAGTGTAGAGTGAATTTTATTTGTTTTTTTTTTTTTTAATTGAAGATTTAAAAAAAAAAAGATCCAAACTAGTTTCCCCTCCCTCCACTCCTCCCAACTTTCCTTCCTCCTATACTTTCTCCAGATATTCTCCCTCTCTGTTCTCTTTCTTAAAAAGTGCAGTACTCTAAGAGACAAACTGGACAGAACACAGTACAATAAAGCAAAGTGAGAGCCTAATAGGAGGAAAATAATCTGAAGAGAAGAGGGATGAGGTAGAGGTACAAACACGTCCACTGTTAGGAGTCTCCTGAGAACACAAAGCTAACAGCCATAACATATATGCAGAGGACCTAGTGCAGACCCAGACAAGGCCCATTTTTGTCATTCTAGTCTCCCTCAGGCAATAAGAATATAAACCCTGCTTAGCTGGTTTGGTGGGGCATGTTGTCCTGGTATTCTCCATCACCACTGACTCCTATTGTCTTTCCATCCCTCTTCTGTGGAGTTCTTGATCTCAGAGGAGGGAGACTGATAAAAAGATCTCTCTCTAATTTAGACACACTCAACATAGTATCTGGATGTGGGTTTCCATTTCCATCTGATGCTGGGGGAAGTCTCTCTGAAAATGACTGGACAAGCCACTGGTCTGTGTGTATAGCAGACCAGTGTGGGAAACTGGTGCCAGGAGTCCCACACAGCTCTTTGACTGGGGATAAGGCAGCCTCTGCTACCTCGACCACTGGGTCCTGCTGGTGTGCACAAACTTAGGCTTGAGATCAGAGCTCAGTGGGGCATGGGATCTCTGGCTTGAGCAAGAGAGACCAATGCTCAGTAGAGCACATGAGATCAGTGCTCAGAAGGGTGCATGGACACTGGCTTGAGCTGTAAGAACAATGCTCTGCTGCTAATCTTGACAAGACAAGGCAAGAGAATGCAAGAAACTTCAGGATAGAAAAATCTCTTCCCAATCAGAGGTACTATCAGCTCTTTACAACAAAAGAATTCACGGGGAGGAATGATTTCTATACACATCTCCCATTACTTTCATGCCCATCTTCTATGTAAATACAGGTTTTGAAATGGTTTGGAGTCTGACAACTAGCTTCCTATTGGCTTGACCTCAGGGCTTGAGAAGACCTTGTCTACATATTTGGGGGCAGTCCTGCTTCTGTCTAGAGCTTATGTGTAATCATGTCAACAGACAGGGGAGGGACTTGGGGCATGGCCAATCTGGCTGGAATCCTCATCACATCCTCCTGCAGAGGTGGGACTTGGGGTGTGGCCAGTGCCTTGAGGGACCATGCACTTGTGCACTGCTTATGGCAGCGTGAAGATTTCTAATTTCTTGAGAGTTTGGGAAGCTTCTGCAGTCTCCTTCCTACTCTGATGAGTCTCATTCGAGAATCAGGGTTCCTAACACGCCCTACCTGCCCCACAATTAGGGATTGTTTTGTTGATTTTTACCCACAGACACATTTGGTTCTACCCTAGGGTTTTACACTATGCAGTCTCTGGTGCCTGGGCATATAACTAGTATAGGACCTGGGCTATCTCCTTGGTGGGCCTCCGGTTAAAACCAAATATACATATTCTAATTAATTTTAAGAAAGAAAACCCCCTTGTTCATCCTATGTTTTTCTTTCTTGATGTGTTCTTACTCTGCAGTCTAGTAAACTATCCTCAGTATGACTGCACAATCACTATTTTTTTAAACTCAGATGAGCAATAGTTAATACCTGTACATTTACCCCTATTTTTATAAAGGATGGAATTAGTACCATCAGAGTTCATTTCTACTAGATGTAAATCTGGGAAATAAAATTAAAGGAGAAATTGTTGTTTAGCAAACATGAAATATGTGCTTGGAGTAATCACAGAATAACATGTACTGATTTTGTTGACTGTTCTCAGGGATTAGCTCTCACTAAGCTATTCTGTGCCTGTAATCCCCAGACAGGTCTCATTCATTGCAGTTTATAGGTGAGGGATCTAGGGGAGAGGGACTTTATATACTTCCCCAGGCTCCAGGAATAAAAGGAAAAGCAGGATATCAAACTTAGGCAACTTGGCTCCAGTCTCTGCAATTTTAACTAGACATAACACTATCTCATCACACCAAGAACAGAGATAAAATCAGCCATAAGTTTCTGACTCAGATTTCAGTAATAAACGAAAGTAACACCTTCCTTTATTATAGCAAAAGAAAACAAATTGCTTATATGTTGATATCATCAGAAGAGTTCTGAGTGTTTACTCTCAGCGGATCTGCTATGGTACATTTGATAACTTTGCAGAATCCAATAACGTAGAGGACAGAAGGAACATCAGATTCAGAATTGAAGTCGGTGGTCAGTAGGAAGCACAATAATAAAACATTTTATCATCTTGAGTATTAAACACTATATAACATCAGGGTTGTGTGTGTGTGTGTGTGTGTGTGTGTGTGTGTGTGTGCTGTGTGTGCTGTGAATGTGCATTTTGAAGGACTGAATAGCTCTCTTTTGATGTATTTTCTTCAGCATCCAGCTTCACATTCAAATCTGCCAAGATGCCCAAGGCGAAGAGTGTCCTTTCAATTGATCAGTTTATTACTGTGAAAAACTTGTTTTTGCTCATAGTATAGAACTTTTTAGAAATAAGAGTGTGGAGGGGAGATGTGCAACAGTCAGAGAATGTTCATAAAACTCATCCAACTGCAGCACAAGATGCTTTCAAGACTCTCAAAGCCACAATATGAGGTTTGTTGGAGCAATCAGCAACCAGACTAAATCACATGCCATCAAGTGGCATGAAATAAATGTTTCTTCATTCTTAAAGAAACATATGCTAGGCAGGAGATCTGTGTGGGGTACCCTGGGGGCAGTATATGTGTGCACACACTATCTTCAGACTGGACTAATAATTTAAGCCCAGCTATTATGCTACCCAGAACTCTGACCTAATTTTGTTTATAGCCATTTAAGGAAAATCTATCTAGTTACCTTGTGCACATGCTTTATGATTTATCTTTAGTTAATAGGAGCTGAGAATAAAACTGTTTATTGAGATTTTTGTGTTCCAGACTCCTGAAAATCAATTTACTTTTCACACTAGAATGAAGATCATTCACGCTAGAATGAAGTGGATTAAGACAAACAAGCAAATCTATTAGCCCAAATTCCAGAGGTATTTTAATCTGGTATTTTAATGCCTCTGTGGTTCCTTTACTCTTAGGCCCTATTGACTCAAGATCTATTTCTTTCTCTTTTATGTTAATGAAAATACAAGGGGTATAGGGTACATTGTGATACAAAAGAAATTCAGATATTTTTAAAATTTTGGTATCTTATTTCTGCAAGAATAGTATCATGGCACCATGTACCTGCAGTCCAGTTTAGTTATTAGTTTTAAATGAACAGTATTTAATTTAAGATATGAGTATACTTTAATACATGAGACATGATATTCAGTTGTTCTCAAAGATCAACTGGACCCAGGTGCCTAGACGACAATCAAGCAGATAGATTTGTCATGATTACATGTAAGTGTGATGTGTGAACCATTTAAAACAAATGACATAAATCCCCATGGCCAATAGCAGCTTGACTAGTTCTGCATAACAATTAACATAGCTGAAGTTATAGCTCAGTAATTAAAGTACATGTTGCTCTTCCAGAGAACCCACATTTAGTTCACAGCACCAGTGTCGAACATCTCATAATCCCTGCAATGCCAGGGGTTTTCTTCCTTCTTCTGGCCTCTGCAGGCAGCCCTTTCCAACGTAAATATATGCACAGTCCTGCAAATAAAAATAAAATGAAAGTAAAATAGGTAGTTATGAAAACCGCTGTACACATTTAGTGGTACAGGCACCATGCACATGGTACTCAGGGAACAACGTGTGCAGGCTGACTCTTTTCAAAATGGCAGCTCTGGAAATAGAATGTAGTATGTCTAGACTGATATTCCTCTCTTTGACCTGCTAAGCAGTCTCCCCTTTTCCAGTGCACTCTGTTTATATGCCACATATTATGCTATACTAATAACTAAAAGAGATTGCCATTTTTATTAGCAGTGCTCACCTGTGCTGTATTCATGATTCTCAAAGTTGGCTGAAAATAAAGCTCACATGTGCAGCTTCTAAGTTTATATTATTTTAAACTATATGTATCCAGGTCTCAAGCAACACCACGAGGCCATTATTGAACGAAAATCTTAGAGGAAGTTTCATTTATTTACTTCTATCATTTAATAATTTTTAAAATAGCCATTAATTTTTGGGTTGGTTTAGTGAAGAACAAACAAAGTTAAACTGACCACATTTTCCTGAGGATCAGAGTGACCTTTGGTGTAGTCATGTAGATAATCACACAAGGTGTCCAATTTGATTATCTTTTAAAATAGTATTTCTGGTGATGTGGCTACATTGTTTTAAATGGGCAATTCCATGATACCTTCAGCTGAAAACAATATTTTCCATGGTAGCAAAGGGCAATATCAATTCTGTACCAAGAATATAGCACCACCTACCAGCATCAGAAATCACTATTTTATTCTGAAAGTGCTGACAAGGCATGTGAGGGCCAATTCATTTTTTCCCTGATAGTTCAAGCTAGGAGTCCCAAATGTCTCCTTACTGCACTATCAAAATTAAACACAGAAATCACAAATTAACTCTGCTTACCTCCAAAACCAACAGCCTTCTCACTGAAAACCATAGGGAGAGCAGAACAAAAATATGGCCTATCAACACACTCACAGCTCACTTGGAACAGTTACAGTGGTCTGTTCCTTTGAGTCTACAGCCTTAAAAGGTATTTTCCTTCCTTATTCTTTGTACCCCAAAAGCATGCCTAGCAACAGAAACAAGTATCCCCAGAAGTCCAAAATCACTATAAAAAATATATTGTAAAGTAGGGAAATGGGAAGCCCAGGTGTCTCTTCTCTCTGTTAATAAATAGCACAGCCTTTCTCAAAGTTCACTTATAATAGTGGATTTGAAATTGAATGATAATGGTCACCTGTATTCATTTCCTGGGTCAGTCATTGGTATGTACCAAAATTAATATACTTCAAACAATGGGAATGTCATATCTCAGAATGTAAAGGCCAGAGGCCCAGAGTCAGAACATGAATAATTGTTAGTTCTGTGTTGAAGCGCCAGGAAAGTTTGCCTCTGATGACTTTGGAGTTTTCTGGACTCTCAGGAGTCCCTTGTCTTGCAATTACATTGTCCTGCAACTGTCCTCACAAATGCATTTCCTGCGTATGCCTCTGTCTCCACAGGACCTGGCTATGGACTTAGAATCCACGTTGATCCACTATGACTCCTATAAGCTTGTCTACAGCCACTGAGATTGTTTTCTCCAATGAAGGTCATTACATATCTATAGGAACAGCGCTTAGGACTTCAATACACATTGGAGGGGGGAAATCAACTAAAAATCTATTGTTACATCTGTTACACTATTGAAACTGCAGCCATATCTCTCTGCCTTTGAGTAAAACAATCATCATTCTATTCATTTTCTAAATGCAGTCACATCCAATCCAAGTGAAGTCAAAGAAATTCCTCAGGTTTAGTCAAACTGTTTGCTCACTTATAGAAAACTACAGTGGTTAACTGTACTTTAATATACACATATTTATACATGGTGGACAGGTTATAAGAACTACTTACAGAACCATTTTATCAGGATTCAATCCCATTTTCAAGAAAGGAACCATACGGAAAACAGAAAGGAACCATACGGCAAACAGAAATGAACCATACGGCAAACAGAGCATTTGAATGACATGATCATTGCCCCAGAGCTACAGGAAAAATCATTCACATAAATCCCAAACTGTAGGCTATTTTAAATAATTTTACTTTGTTCTGTATGTCTTCTTTTTCTTTTAGTCTCTTCCTACATATCTAAGTGAACCAAGATTCTGTTCTTCTGTTGACTAGGTTATCTCACTCAGGATGATATTCTCTAGAGGCATCCATTTTCTTAGGAATTTCATAAAGTAATTGTTTCTAAGAGCTGAGTAGTATTCAGTTGTGTAAATGTACCACAATTTTTGTATCCATTCATCTACTAAAGGACATCTGGGTTCTTTCCAACTTCTGGCTATTATAAATAGGGTTGCTATGAACATTGTCGTGCATGTGTCTTTGCTGTAGGTTGGAGCATCTCTGAAGTATATGCCCAGAAGGAGAATAACTGGGTCTTCAGGCAGGACTATGTCCAATTTTCTGAGGAACCACCAAACTAATTTCCAGAGTGGTCGTACCCGTTTACAACCCCACCAACAGTGGAGGAGTGTTCCTCTTTCTCCACATCCTCACCAGCATCTGCTGTCATCTAAGTTTTTGATCTTAGCCATTCTGACTGGTGTGAGGTGGAATCTCAGGGTTGTTTTGATTTGCATTTCCCTGATGACTAATGATGTTGAGCACTTTCTTGATGTTTCTCAGACATTCGATATTCCTCAATTTAGAAATTTTTTTGTTTAGCTCTTTTCCCCGTTTTTAATAGGATTGTTTGATTCTCTGGCATCAAACTTCTCGAGTTCTTTGTATACCTGGATATTAGGCCTCTATCAGATGTGGGGTTGGTAAAGATCTTTCTCAATCTGTTGGCTGCCGTTTTGTTTTCTTGACAATGTCCTTACCCTTACATAAACTTTGAAAACTCATTAAGTTTCATTTCTCGATCTTTGACCTTAGAGCCCAAGCCATTGGTGTTCTGTTCAGGAAATTTTTCCTTGTGCCTATGTGTTCTAAGGTTTTCCCTACTTTCTTCTCTAATAGTTTCAGTGTACCTGGTTTAATGTGGAGATCTTTGATCCACTTACACTTGAGCTTTGTACAAGGAGATAAGAAAGGGTCTATTTTCATTCTTCTGCATGCTGAGTGCCAGTTGAACCAACACCATTTGTTAAAGAGGCTGTCCTTTTTCCATTGAATGTTTACAGCTTCTTTGTCAAAAATTGAGTGACCATATATGTGAGGGCTCATTTCTGGATCTTCTATTCTATTCCATTGATCCACGTGCCTATCTCTGTACCAGTACCATGCAGTTTTTAGCACAATTGCCTTGTAATATAGTCTGTTAGTCTTTTAATATTTAGCTTTATCCTTCCAGAAGAAAATAGTTGTAAACGTTTAAAAATAAATACATATTATAACATATTTTATTATATGACTATATTTTCTACATTTAAGATGCAATGGGAATTTTATTTTAAAGGCATTAAAATATTTATTATCAAGAACTTTGTCATGTTAAAACTAAAAGATAATGTAGTAACACTGTAGACTTGCTATGGAAACCATGAAAACATTGTTGTCTATCTAAGTTTGTAATTTTTAAAGTAGAACTCAAAATTTGTTGGCACAACTTTGGAATCATTATGGTCAGTTTTTATGAGCACACAACTTCTTTTGTTTTTCATGTCAGCAGCTCTCAGTACTCACAACGTTTTCTAGGTTTTTCAGTTTTACCAAGACTATGCACTGTAAGGTTCTTCTGTAATGAGGTAGAATATGAACTTCCTCCATCTTTCCAAGACAACTTCCCATCTGTTAAATAATCCTTGTTTTGGAGGTAATAGATTTACTTGACTTTTAATAATATGACTTCAATGTAGTAACAATAATGCTCTTCAACAATCTACTCACATTATCTATGCTTTTCATTTACTTTTTCTCTCATATATTCCATTATGACCAGAGTTTTCCCTCCTCCTCTCCTCTCTGTCCCTTCCCCACACCTTTCCTCTCCTTCAGATTGAGTCCTCTGCTTCCCTTCAGAGTAGAACAGTGCTTTCCAGGATGTCAACCAAACATGGCACAACAAATTACAATAAGAATTGGCATTTCAAAGCTGGAAGAGGCAACCTAATAGGAAGAAAGGGGTCCCAAAATCAGAGAAAAGGGTCAGAGATACTGCCTGCCACAATTGTTAACAATCTCACAGGAAGACAAAGCTACACAACCATAGCATATATGGAAAAGACCAGCTCAGGTCTATAAAGGCTCCTTGACTGTCAGTTCAGTCTCTATGAGCACCTATGTTTCTGTTTTGTTATTTTGTTTTATTTAGATAATTCCAAGTTTTTCTTCAAGTAAATGATCTGCCCAAATTAATAAATCATTTGCCAAAACATTCTAAAATTATTATTTGGCTTGACAACTTGAATTTTCTCATCTAATTTCCCCAGAGAGTAATTTTCAAACACACACACACACACACACACACACACACACACACACACACACATGAGACAAAGAAAGAGAGTTACAGAGACAGAAACAGAGAGAGAGAGAGAGAGAGAGAGAGAGAGAGAGAGAGAGAGAGAGAGAGAGAGAGAGCTTCACGCGCTTACAGTTTGTGTTAACAACCAGCTTTGCAACACAATTAATTTTCTTCTGCCCTTCCCTTTTTCTTGTTCTCTTCTTCTCTTCTCTGTTCCTGTCCTATCTCCTTTCATTCTTTTCTTTATAAAATGGTTTAGACTTTTCTTATTCATAAGTTTTTACAGAATAAGTACTAATTTGTATATTATGGGGATTATCTAGTGTTTTCTTACATGTATAAAGTGTGTGATGTTCAAAGAAGGGTAGCCTCGCTGTACAACAGAACATTGATCCAAATGTACATCTCTTATCTAAGCATAACTTAGAAAATTGTGTCTCTGCCTTTGTCTCCTCTTTGTAATAAGAATTTTCACTGAAGTGTAACAGAAGAAAGAAGTTGCATAAGCTTGCTGTGTTTTAAAACTGTGAATGTATCACCCAAATAAGCCCCTAAAATGGAATTATCCATTGACAACAGCCCTCAGTGCCAGGTTCAGAAGCATCCAAAGGGAACTACCATCTGAAACTTAGTTCTATACAATACAATGAACACTTCCCTGTAAACGGATTGTTGTTTTAGTCCAATGTATTTGTTCAGCTCCAGCAATTTTTTTATTTCTGTCCCTGAGTTATAGTCCTTTGTTTTAATGCACAAAAAGCATCCATTCTGCTGGACATTTGGGTCATTTCCAGCTTGAGACTTTAATGAACAATGTTGCTGTGAACACACTTATAATTGCCCATTACCCTCTCCTTGACCTCGCTGTACCTTCATGGCTTAACATCTTCAGGAAAGAAGCCAAATAAATACTTCCTGAAATTAGAGAACCCGTGGGTTTGTATTAAATCATTTTAAATTTCCATAGGCTTGGAATGGTGCCATTTCTAAAGGGCAGAGCCACATTTTTCTTGCTCTATCCAATGAGTGATGAAGCTTTTTCTCTAAATGTAGGCAAGCAAAGAAGGATAGTGGTACAGAGATTGAGACTAGACTAGACTCCAGGCAATCGAAAAATCTTATTAGCTGATGCCAATAAAGCGTTTATTGCATCAGTGTAATAAATGGTCCTTTAATGTCAACATATAATCTAACAAACCAAAAGAATTTTGAACAAAACTAAATTTCCAGTATTTGACATTTTACTCAGAAAACATATTTTTGAAGTTATAACCAGGTCCATTTTTCTGCTCATGAAGCACATTTTGAAAGGAGAAGGCTCCATTCCATGTCATTCTAGCCACTGAGAACTATAGGTAGTAAGGGAATATGTAGTTATTCCAGTGCTTATTAATTGAGTTGGTGCTTATCAATAATCTAGGTAATTTAATGACACATGAATATATTTTTTTATACCAAAACTTGTTAGTGAATATATTTGAAAATATTCCTGCCCAATTTGGTTAAGTCCAAAACAGTGTGTGAAAGAAAAAGGCCTGAGCAAACAAAATCACGTGAAGCATCTCTCAGTCATCATAGAATTTTAGGAGAAAATTTTAGTAGAATGAATTAAGAATTTTGAAACTCTGTAATTGTCATTAAATTACTTTTATTGGTACACACACTCAGAAAAGTTTTTAAGAAAAAAATAATTTACAATAATTCCAATACTGTTAAATAAACAACAAAAAAAGCTACAAATCAGGAGCCCCAATTCTTCTGAGTTACAGAACTTTAATTAAAACTTTATTTACCATGTTTTGCACCAGAAACTAAAATTTTCCATACCATTAAAAATTTATTTCATAGTACTGTGTGAAAAAGCAAAAACAGTTCAAATCAGGATCATGTAAGTTCTTAGGAACACCTGCCAATACAGTTGGAAGTCTCTATAGGAGGGAAATCTCTAAGGTAGGGAATATTGTCCCGGATTCTGAAACTTTAACTTGTAGTTGATGCTAAACATTTAGAAGAAGTGAGCTTTCAGAAAACTCTCAATAATTTCTTCTACCAAGAAGTAATCAAATTAGATATCCAAGCACTTCCTTTAACCCTAAGGTACATAAAGAAAAAAGGCAAATTCTTACGAAGATTATATATTTTACTAAATGGGAAAACCCTGGAAAATCTATAGCAGATAATGCAATAAACCGGAGCAACCACTTGTTTTCTCTAGTCTCACACTATGAACCTGTCCTGCTGAGTTAGCATAAAACTGATCATAAGTATAAAAATAAAACCCAGTAGAAAATAGTTCTCCCAAAAGCTTCCAACACACCTTTTGTATCTTTTGTGATGTCTACAGTCAAAGGAGACTTCTTTTTTTTCTTTTTCTTTTTATAAAGGAGTCTTCTTGACCATGTGACTAGCATGAAGTTCTGAGAAGAAAAGAAGGAAAACATGGAGAAATAAAAAATAAAATGACTCAAAGGAGAGAAAATCCTTTGGGTAAGCTCTAGATGCCAACCATCACAGGAAAAACTCTGTAATATGCATTGTATGTTGTAATGGATAGTCCCACAGTGATCTGATAAATACATAATAAGGGGAAAATCAAATAGTGTTATAAACAGGAATTTGGGCTACACAGATTTCAAAAGGCACAGTTCTATGTTGGACTTATATATGCAGCCACACAAATGCAAAAAGAATCACTTTAAATTCTGCAGGAAACAGCATAGTTTTCCAGCATCAGTATCAACCATAAGCTATCCCAACTATAATACAAAATCTGAAAATCAATTAAACAAAGGTTTTGCACCTGGACCTCACTCCTATTCAGTCTATTAAAGTAGTATAGCTCAATTGTTTGGCTTTATTACAAATAGTTCTTGGTCCAATGCTCTCCACTTGCAATAAATCTATAGTACTTAAGCATGAACAATTCAGTCACTAAACCTAAAAAAACAATAGCAGCACAGTTGGTGATGTATGAAACAACATGTGAACATAATCAAGTCAGTGGGAAAACTCCCATCTCTTCTCATGTGTCTATGTTAGGTACAGGAAGCATAGGCTGCCATCTGCAGAAGGTAATACATCAAATGAAGTAATGTCCAATGCCACATGATGACACAAGCCTTAGCAGTTATGAAAAGAAGGCTAAAGTCTCTGAAAAATTTAAAAGATGAATATTATGAGTATCTGAAGAACTCTGGAGAACCGAGTCCTAAGAAAGGTAATTTATTATTTTCTACAATTATAACACTAAGCTTATGGAATGAAATAAAACCACTTTATATGCTTTTGCTGCCAAGATTGTTAACATAGATGGTCAGAGTCTTTCTTGCATTATTTGGTGAGCTATTGAAACTGTATGCAGTCAAATCACATGGGAGAATAGTTTTGCCCGTGTTACCTTTTGATAAAAGGCGAAGAATCAATATTTACTATCTCATATGTTACCTATCCCCAGGCTTTTCAAAACACTTTTAATTAGTTATTTATTTACCCAAATGTTGTTTCTCGCCTTCTGAATCCCCTCCCAGAGTTCTTCACCCCATATCTCCTCCTCTTTGCCCATGAGAGGGAGCCACTCCCTGGAATCCCCCTTCCCTTCCCAAGGCCTCTAAAACACTGGCACATAAAATTTCTCCTCCAAACATGATAACATGGAAATATGAAGGGACTCTAAGTTGGAAAGGGCAGGAGAAGCCAAAGAACCTGTGCACTACAATTTCAAACCATACCCCGTGAAAGAAAGTTGCATGTCTCAGAAACTCAGTAAAATAATTGGAATCTGAATAGAACCTCCAGACAACTGAACCCTTGTTTTAATAAACAGGTGTTTGTCTTTAGGGGTGATTGAAGTTATACTAAAGTTCTTTGAGTCTCATTTATCAAACAGCTTCCAAGAAAAATTCCTAGAAACAAGAAATTGCTAAGTGCTTACAGCAACAAATTCAGAGGAAGTTAGCAAAGAAAATTAGTCAATTTGTTAAAAAAAAAAATGGAAGTATCCTCGCAAAATTTTACAAAACACTGTAGTCTAACAGAAATTAAATTGAATTATACAACATATACAAATATTAAGTGCAACTGAATGCTAACATATGATGCAGATATTAAAATTGACAGGGTCATTCTTGCAAACAGCATTGACACTGACTGCTATTCCCTCACTCTTCCCTCAACTCTCTAATAAAACAGAAAAGAGATCTTTACTGAACACAGAGGCAAAGTGACTTTGTTTTGTTTTTGTTTAGTAGAGGAATTTTAACTCATCAATATGACTGCTTTGAATGAGTTCATATCCAAAGATAAGGTCTGGTTGAAATGTAAACATACCACACAACTCTAATCCCTCTGGCTTAAATTTAGTACACACTTTTAATCTCAAATAAAGACTTCTAATTGAAGGGCAGACCAAAAGGGAAAGATTTAACTAATGACTAATAAGGGAAATATTTAACAGAATGAGTCAGAGATAGGATGTGTCTAACCCTCAAAATAAAAAGAGGCCACTTAAAGAGTAGTGAGGAAAAAGAAGTTTAATTCAGTTCAGTTCAGTTTTGTTCTGTTAAGTGAGTTCAGTTTGGTACAGTGCAGAGCAATTGAGTTCAGTGCAGTTCAGTTTGTAGAGTTCAGAGCAGAGCAATACAGTCAGAACCCAAGAGAAGCAAATTTTAATGAGTCAGCTTGGAGAGGAGTTTGGGTCAGAACAGCTGAATTAAACCAGCCAGCCAGAGTTCAGAGAGTGAGTTTATCCAGCTATAAGTCTCAGATGTTGAAACATTTTAGGCCTAGATGAACAGATAGAGGCTAGAAGCTTCTAGGTGTATGCCTAGGGATAGTTATATTTAAAAACAATTATTGGCTCAGTCTCAACTATGTATTCCTAAGCTTGAATATGACTCTCATCTCATCTCTTCATCTGAGAAAATAGAAGCTTCATTTACATTTATGTTTTGTTTTGTTTTGTTTTCTCTTACATATAGTCTGTAAATGCTTTATGCTACCAAGACTAAATTCTGTATCTACTTTTTTTTAAGTCCAATCATTACCACCTCCCAGTTCCCCCTCCAATAGCTCTTTATCCCATTCCTCCTCTTCCTGTCTCTAAGAGGATGCCCCAACCCTGCCAGGCATCCTTATTCCCTTGGGGCTCAAGTCTCTCAAGGGTTAGGCCCCTCTTCTTTCACTGAGGATAGACCAGGCAGTTTTCTGTTATATGTGTGTTGAGGGTGGGAGGTTGGGGGTGGCTCAGACCAGCTTGTGTATGCAGCCTGGTTGGTGGGTCAGTATCTCAGAGATCTCAGGGGTCCAGGTTAGTTGAGACTGCTGGTCTTCCTAAGGGGTGGCCCTCCTGATCACTTCTTGCAGCCTTTCCTTAATTCAACCACAAGGATCCTCAACTTCAGTCCAATGATTGGGTGGAAGTATCTGCATCTCACTCAGCTGCTTGAGGAACCGCTCATGATTAGTTTCCTGGTCTTGGCCATGCTGGAGAAGGTAAGATGAAATCTCAAAGTAATTTGTATCACCATTTCACTGATGGCTAAAGAATTTGTATATTTTTAAGTGTTTCTCAGTATTACTGATTCATTTTGAGAACTCTCCACTTGCCTCATTTTTAATTGAGTTATTTGTTTTGTTGATGTTTAAGATTTTTTTAGCTCTTTATATATTCAGATATAAAATCTCTACTGGATGTATACATGGTAAAGAACTTTGCTGTTCTGTATGCTGACACTTTATTTGCCCAAATGTGGGTGTTCTTTGCCACCTTTTCAGCTTCATGAGGTCCCTGTAAAAACAAAATGGTCATGTGAGAATTTAAGAGTTTCCTAAGATTCTAACTTATGTTGTCTTGATTTGAAGTATAACAAATGGTATTTACCACAGAACATCCATACTGGTTTTATTTTATAGAAGGATAAATAACTAAAAAATATGCTTATTATATATTCAAAATATTTTACCTTAAAATTTTAATGAATTTGTTTTATACTTATCAATAAGACCTAACATAACAGCATTTGACTGAAATCAACATAATCAAGTCAATCTGATGCTTTACTTTCCTATGCCATCAATGAAATAAGCCAGTGGGGGGGGAGTATCTAAGAAATAGGTAAAATGCCATAGATTTTTTTGTCACATAATTCTGAAAGACCTGAGTATATATCCCCAGGACCTACATAAATTTAAATATGTTAGCATGGATCTATATTCATATTTAATCTTTAGTGAGACAAGAGATAAAAATAGGTGAACCTCAGGAAGCTCATGGACCAGCTACTCTAGTGCACAGATAAATGAACAAGAGACCATGTCTCAAACAAGGTAGAAGACAGAGGTAACACTGAGTTTCTCCCAAAACCTCCATTTGTGCTATGATGCATATGTATACATATGTGTGTACATATGCATGCACATAAATATACACATATACCTATAAGCACACAAGGATTAAAAAGAGAAAACCCAAATCTTCTATAAAGATACAATAAAAATACACCACTCAGGAATGGCCTGCTGTGACAAGGTGAAGGAGCAACCACAGAAGATAGGTAGGTAGTAGAAAACTTGGCACACCAGTAGACTGAAAGTAGCTGAGGTAACCTAGCCAGAACCTTGAGGAATACAGTTCCTGAGTAGGAGAGTGTCAAGTGGAAAAACTAGTGAAATAAAATTTGGAAGACAAAGCAATATCTGTGACCAGGAGGTCTTACATAAGCTGATAACATTTTTATGAGGCCAGAAGTATAAGATCATACATATTATTTGTAGGGGAGAAATAGCCAGGGTCATCAGAGAGCTAAGTCAGATAAATAGAACATTGTATATTTCATACACAGCTACCTAAGGAGTGATAATAAGAGCCCAGGAAGAAGATTTGTGTCCCCCAAAATCACAATCTTTACTCCCTCAAGGAGTCAAGTCTTGGCTCCAGCATCAAATAATCCTTGCTAAGTCTTATTCTGGTCAAGGACACAGAAGTAAGTTTTATTCTGTTTTGTCCTTTCATCATGGTGTTTAAGAAAGTCCTGATCAGTCTGTCTTCCATAAGTAACCAGTACCATTCTAGTCTAATTTAGGCCTACTGCACAGAAGGGAACACATGCATGTACTCTAAATCTTGGGGGACAGGGGAAATGAACAAGAAGATGTCATTGACTTGAGGGAAGGATCTACTATTATTTGGCCAAATACAAAGTATGAATCTGCCTTCTAATTCTTAACCATCATCAAAGAAGCTTCTTTATGCAACAAACAGTGGTTAATTGAATCTCATAACTGTTGTGAATGCAGCAAATAAAGTGCCTATAAAATGTTCAATGCTAAATACATCACACCTGATCACTCAGAACACAGAAAACATCATTGCAGGGAGACAGAAAACTGTCAGAGTCAGAGGTAGAGAAACAGCATTTATGACAGGGATAATGTACACATGATCTCATAGCAGCTGTGGTGGGTACACAAGACATAAACAGGATTAGGACAGTGAGAATGGGTTTATAAGCCTCCAACTCTTTCCTGAAAACTATTAGTAATTGATAGTTGGGTGAGCAGAGATGAGTTGGTTTTCCTAAATGGTGCAGCCCCTAGTAGGTTGCCAAACCTTCAATAGTTGACCCTACAATGTGTGCAGGCAGGCTGTAACAATTGACCCCAGTGAGTTTTTGTAAAAGAAGCTTTATTAAAAGAGTGATGTGGGGAATGAGTGTCTAGTAGAAATTGGAAGAATTTCTGTATAGATGTTGTCAGAATGCATTATATACATGTACAAAATTATTGAGTAATAATTTTAAAAGAGGATGGCTAAAGAGATGACACCATGGTTATGAACACTTTGTGCTCTTTCCGAGGTTCTGAGTTCATTTTTCAGCACCCACATCAGATAGCACATAGCCACCTCCTAAACTCTCTTCAATTCTCTCTGGCTATTACATTCCCATACAAAATGGTAAAAACATAGGTTGTGAGCTATGATTGTAATGTCAGTGCTCTGAGAAGGTTATAAAGATCAACAAATTTCATTTACAGTGCTAAGAAATAAAACCAGCTTGATGAGGCAACAACTAATGATACAGAGTTTTTCCATGATGACTAGAATTTTTCCTAAGGTCTGGATAATCAATGTTGTGGTAATATTCAGAAACTGTTTTAAATAAAATTGATGTCTACTCTTTGTGCCATAATACATACTGCAATATTTGTGATGTACATTGAATAATAATATTATACTTACACTGCTTTAAATTGATTAAAGGATGACCAATGAATCTTCAAACACATTGAAAGATTTTTAAGGCTTTAAATCATTAAGAAACTTAAATTTAGAGACTAAAAATTAAAACAATTTCCTAAGAAACATTTCCTTTCTGGCTTCATTTTAATTATAGACACAAAATAGTAAAAGCTATTTCAATGTACTTAAGAACTATACAAGAGATTTCATGAACATGTGGCATCCCTTACTAAGAAGAAATACCCACAATGAACTTTAACTCATGAAACTCCTGTTTGAGTGTTCCCAGAACCCCTGTCAGAGAGATTGGACTTGATCATGCTTTTGATATAGGACAAGTTCTTACCATTTTGCTGTCATTTCCAGGCATTCCAATCTCAGTCACACCCTGAGGAGTAGCCTGACAGAAGCTATAATCAGAGCTGAAGCTACGGGTGATAAAGTATGAGGTATCGTAAGTTTTGATATAAATCAACAGAGAAATTCCATTTCTAACCAGTTAAATCATTTATAGCTTTATTGTCTTGCAGGAAATACAGCTCTTGTCAAAAGAGGCAAAGTTGAGATTTGCTGCTATCATTTTGATTCTCTTAACAGTGCTTTGACAGATTATTTGGCCCAAGTATTTGCAAAGACTATTACGAGCACAAAGAATCTCATTTTAATGCTACACTGGACATAGGGTAAATCACTTAACCCACAAACAGCCATTTCTTTCTGAACTTCTTGTGACAGCCTTTTCCTGTTCAAATTCTCTCTAGTGACAAGACTAGTAATAATTTAATGATTTGAAACAGGACAGCCACCTTGCCTTTTGTGGATTTACTATTACAGAGTTATCTATTCTCCAACTCCCCACCTTCACCATCAACTGTTGCAGTAAATATTTTAAAATAAAAAATAATTGCTTTATCTCTTTATCTGCACCTCACTCCTTGTACTCAATTTTATTACAGAGCCCTGCATACCTCTGTCGCTTGGCCCAAACTACCACCCATGTCTCACTTTGTCCAAACAACTCCCTTCCCTTGGCATTTTTTCACCACCTACTTTCTGCCTTTGTCCTGGGATGTTTGTTCACCCCAAATCCCAACACAAACACAACTCTATAGTCTGATATCTTTTCATACAGGTTTATATATTCAATTCTAAATGTACAAAACCTCTACATAATAAGATTATACAAATAGACAAATATACAAACTGCCCTTCTATAAAAGATATTAGATCTATAAAATCCTTAATGTTCATAGTTGTTTAATGCCAGTTAAGCACACCTGGATCTAACTCATCTTTCTAGACATCCAGGTTGGTGTTTCTCTTTTCCCTAGTCCTCTGACCTCTCCTCCCTGATCACATCTCTCCAACTTTCTTACCCTGCCCATTCACTGGCTCTCATTTATTTTACTAATTAAAATGGGAAGGTTCAGATGAAGTCACCTCATGAGTAAGTGACTAGATGGCCCCTCTTGGAAAAGTAAAGTTAACATTAAAATACGAACAGCTTCAGGACAATCTACAATCAACCAGTAACCAAACTGGATCAAAGAGCATGCCTGACTCCAGATTTAATTTTCCTCTTACCTCTTCCATATGCTACTACAACCTTGACCAAAGATATTTCCTAAAGAGAACTAGGTCAAAGAGAATCACAGGTATCACAACTTCTACTTTCAACTTTGATATGGTAGAGTATCAACCTAAAATAGAACAAGAAGGGAAGTTTGAATGCTTTTATTAAGACAGGTTGCTCCAGGCCCTTGATACCTTATCAGCATTATGTCTCATCATCTTTAGATTTCTAATTAAAACCTTCTCCAAAATATATTGTTTCATCACTACTTTAAGACACTCTACTGGTTCAGTGAATGATTGTTCAGGTCCCAGTTATGTGACACTATTTACATAAATGTATGAATAAACATGACCTTATTAGCATTTAGGGCTATTCATATGCACTTGGAATTTAAATTTTATCCAATAACTTTAAAATGTGATAAAGATGAAATATTTTTTAAGGCCTTCAAATGTTTTTGCCATTCACAAGAAAGAAATGTAGAGTGAACATTGCAGCCCAAATATTGGGTAAATAGTATTGCTGCTCCTTGCTTCTCTGCAGCTTCCAAATCGATGAACACCTATAGGAGAGGCTGCTTTGATTTTTTTTTAACCAGCTAACTTTCTAGCAGCAGCTTTAACTTACATTTCAATCAAGGAAATAAATTGTAGTATTTTTACTAGGGTCCAAGGATAGAATAACAAATAGGTGTTTGTTTGTTGTTTGTTTTCAGTGATGCTTCTTTTTTAAAGTATAAAACTAAATTGATTAATAAATTAATTAATTAAATATGTCACATCAATAATAGGTAATATGATATAACAGTAAAAAAACAAGCTATGTAAAGCTATGCAAAGATATAAAAGAGGCTTAAATACATATAAAGATGTATTACTTATTAAAAATAATTGCTTGAGGGGCACAGACCTAGTGATACTGCACTGTGAGTAAACAAAGCACAGAGAAGGCTAGGCAGAGCACACAGAAAATGTGGCCCTCCTGTTCAGCGGAGCCAGAAATCTGCCATAGGGACTGAGGACCTGCCTGGAGAGTCCTTGGGAACAGCAGAGATCCAGGGACACAAGCCCAGTGATATTGTGCTGTGAGTAACCTAAGCACAGAGATTGATAAACACCTAGCCAGACTAACTAGAGGGCAAAGAGAAAGTATCCAAATTAACGAAATCAGAAATGAAAGTGGAGACATAACAACTGAAACTGAGGAAATTCAAGAAATCATCAGATCCTACTACAAAAGCCTATACTCAACAAAGCTGAAAAATCTGGAAGAAATGAATGAATTCCTAGACAGATACCAGATACTAAAGTTGTACCAGGAACAGGTAAACCATCTAAATAATCCCATAACACCTAATGAAATAGAAGCAGGCATCAAAAGCCTCCCAAACAAACAAACAACAAAAAAAAAAAAAAAAAAAGCCCAGATCCAGATGGGTTAGGTGCAGAATTCTATCAGATATTTATTGACGACCTAATATAAATACTCTTCAAACTATTCTACAAAATAGAGTCAGATGGAACACTAATCAACTCATTTTTTGAGGCCACAATAACCCTCGTTCCTAAACCACACAATGACCCTCAAAGGAAAGAGAACTTAAGGCCAATCTCCCTTCTGAACTTTGATGCAAAAATACTCAAAAGAATCCTTGCAAACTGAATCCAAGAACACATCGAAACAATTATTCACCATGATCAAGTAGGCTTCATCCCTGGGATGGTTTAATATACAGAAATCCATCAACGTAATCCACCATATAAACAAACTCAAAAAAAAAAAAAAATACTATGGTCATCTCACTAGATGCTGAGAAAGCATTTGATAAAATTCAACTCCCCGCATGTACTTTACACTCATTGTAACTATTAGGTTTTCAATGCATACTGTCAAACCTTTGAAAAAATCAAGTACTGACTAAATATATATTCATATAGTTTTATGTAAAAATTATTTTGAAATCTGAAAAAAAGTACTGACAAAAATGTATAATTTTAAGCAAAAAATGTTTAAAATCTGTACATTTATCTTTGTTTTGTAAAATAAAGTTGTTTTAAAAAAATTCAACTCCCCATCATGTTAAATGTCTTGGAAAGAACAAGAATCCAAGACCCATACCTAAATATAATAAAAACAATATACAGCAAACCAACAGCCAACATCAAACTTAATGGTGAGAAACTTGAAGCAAACTCACTAAAATCAGGGACTAGACAAGGCTGCCCACTCTCCCCCTACCTATTCAACATAGTACTGGAAGTCCTGGCTGGAGCAATTTGACAGCAAAAGGAAATGAAAGGGATACAAATCGGAAAGAAAGAAGTAAAAACATCACTGTTTGCAGATGACATGATAGTGTACTTAAGTAACCCTAAAAATTCCACCAGAGAACTTTTACAGCTGATAAACAAGTTCAGCTGGATATAAAATTAACTCAAGCAAATCAGTAGCCTTCCTCTACTCAAAGGACAAACAGGTGGAGAAAGAAATTAGGGATACGAGGATGCGGAAAAAGAGGAACACTTCTCCACTGTTGGTGGGGTTGTAAACTGGTACAGCCACTCTAGAAATTAGTCTGGCAGTTCCTCAGAAAATTGAACATAGTACTACCTGAAGACCCAGTTATTTAACTTCTGGGCATATACCTCAGAGGTGCTCCAACATACAATAAGGGTGCATGCACCACAATGTTCATAGCAGTCCTATTTATAATAGCCAAAAGCTGGAAAGAACCCAGATGTCCTTCAGTAGATAAATGGATACAAAAATTGTGGAATGTTTACACAATGGAGTACTACTTGACTATTAGAAACAATGACTTTATGAAATTCCTAAGAGAATGGCTGGATCTAGAGAATATCATACTGAGTGAGGTAACCCAATCATAAAAAAACAGACATAATATAAAGTCACTGATAATTGGATACTAAACCCAGAAAGCTCTGAACAACTCAGAAACAACTCACAGGCTATATGAAGCTCAAGAAAAACAAATGCCAAGAAAAAGAATGAAAGAAAGAAAGAAAGAAAGAAAGAAAGAAAGAAAGAAAGAAAGAAAGAAAGGAAGGAAGGAAGGAAGGAAGGAAGGAAGGAAGGAAGAAAATCTTCACTCCTTCTTAGGGAAAAAAAATGTATAGCACTCTCTCAGAGTGTGGAATACCTGGACCTTAAATCACTAATAATCCAAGAGCTAAGAATATTGCCTTGTGGCAATTTTTGGTATTCAAAGATCACTATGCTTAATCTATAATCACCAAGAAAACTGTTTCCATGTTACATTCTGTCCTATATGTACTTTATACTTATGGTAACTAGTGGGATTTCAATGCATACTGTCAAAACTCTAAAAGAATTAAGTACTAACAAAATATATTCATATAGTGTTATACCAACATGCCTTTAAAATATGTATATGTATTCCTTTTTAAAAAAATAAATTTGTAAGGGAGGAAAAAAATTTCAACAGGTCTGGGTATGGCAGTGCAGGCCTAAAACCACAAGGCATGGAAGAAGACTGAGATATGATATCCTGAGATATGGGAAATCCTATCTCAAAACAACAACAAGCAATCAACAAAACTTTGACAGAGAAAAGAAAAAAAGAAACACCTCTGTTCTGACACTAATAAGATTTGGCCAATAGCAAAGATATGAAAGTATGGTTGTATTTTTATGTAATTGTGATACTAAAAAGTGAAATTTAAAAAGTGATAATGTATTCAAAAATACATTGAATACAAATGTGTATCATGTCATTATATGAAATACAGATATTTGTGACCATAATCAGAAAACTATAAATACTACTGCAGCAAAATAAAATACAATCTTATGAAAAAATAATAATTTCTCTGTTAGCAACAATCTGTGTGATTCTCAAATAAATTATGCCTACTATTAAAAAAGCTATTTTCACAATGATTTTATTTCTATTATATTTATTGGGATTGTACCTCTATTATTGAAAGCACAAAGTTATAAAAAGGAAAACATTTGTTTATGAACAAGTTATAGACAAAAAGTGAGTGTAGATTTTCCTATAGAAAGATAACACAGTATTACTATGTGCTAACAAAACTCTTCTGTGACCTTTCTT
Organism: Micromys minutus; assembly: GCF_963924665.1. Taxonomy (NCBI): domain Eukaryota; kingdom Metazoa; phylum Chordata; class Mammalia; order Rodentia; family Muridae; genus Micromys; species Micromys minutus. Next base: position 30,048,895 of record NC_137983.1, on the reverse strand, counting down.
CATCCCAGTGGGCTATCATACCTAGTAGAGCTTTGGAGGATGTCAAATTGGGAAGTTGAGTAAGAATGAAAGATAAATTTTTACTTTATATAACTATGTGAGAATCTATAGAATAAAAGGAAGCCTGCAATCTTGCTACTGAAGTTATTTCTTTTCATTTAATCTTTAAAATGCAGTCACAAAATATAACCAATATAAGGCTTATATTTATAATTTATCTCTTTTAATATCTGCAAGTTAAACTGAATTCAAAAAGTTGCTGACCAAAAATCAAATTTTTAAAAAAAAAAGAAAAAAATGATATAAAAAGAAAGGAAGTTGGTTTTTCCATAGAATAGCTGAATGACTTCATCCCTTATTTAATAATGTCATCCATTGAAATAGCAACTATTTGATAAAAGATAAACTATTTGAGATCTGCCACCCAGAGAAGCAGCTCATAAAGGCTGAGCGACTGGTGGGTGGGAGACCTGGACGGCCGGGGACCAGAGAGATCTCTGTGGAGTGCACACGGAAAGTGCATGCCTTGCCCTGCCCTGCCCTGCACTGCCTGATCCAGCAACCAGGAACAGAAATTTAGAACTTCTGTTTACACCCGGCGGCAACTTCAGGACGCAGAGCAGAGCCTGGCCCATCTGCCACCCAGAGCTGCAGCTAGTAGAGGCTGAGAAACTGGTGGGTGGGAGACCTGGGCTGCCGGGGAGCAGAGAGATTTCTGCGGAGTGCACACGGAAAGTGCACCCCCTGCCTTGCCCTGCCCTGCCCTGCCTGAGCCAGTGACCAGGAACAGAACATTGGAACTTCTGTTCCCACCCAAAGACTCTGAGGCATAGAACAGGGCTCGGCACATCTGAAACCTGGACCAGTGGAGATCCAGGGACACAGACCAGATACAAAAGAAACGCAAGAACATATCACTGACAATAAAATGGCAAGAGGAAAGAGAAAGAATATATCCCAAGGAAACCAAGACAATCTAGAAACACCAAAACCCAGCTCTCCCATAACAGCAAACATCAGAAAACCAAACACTTCAGAAAAAGAAGACACAGACCAAAAATCATACCTCAAGATGCTGATAGAGATACTTAAACAAGAAAGGGAGGAAAAGCAAAAAGATTCAGAAGCTTTTAAAGAAGAAACAAGAAAAACACTGAAAGAACACAAAGAACTAGAGGAAAACAGAACCAAAGAAATAAAGGAATGGAAGAGGGAAATTAAAACGGAAATTGACACAATAAAGAAAACGCTAAAAGAGATAACCCTAGAGGCAGAACACCAAAAAAAGAAATCAGAAGTCACAGAAGCAAGCATTTCAAATAAATTACAAGAGATCAAAGAGAGAATCTCGGGGGAGGAAGACAACATTGCAAAAGTAAACAAAACAGCCAGAAGATGCAAAAACCAGAAAGCTCCTAACCCAAAATGTCCAGGAAATCCAGGACAAAATGAGAAGACCAAACCTAAGGATAATAGGAATAGAAGAGGGAGAAGAGTATCAACTAAGAGGCACAGTAAATATCTTCAACAAAATCATATAAGAAAACTTCCCTACCCTCAAGAATGAGATGACCACGAGCATAAAAGATGCCTTCAGAACTTCAAATAGGTTGGACCAGAAAAGAAATACCTCCCGACACATAATAGTAAAAACATCAAGTGCCCAAGCAAAAAAAAAAAAAAAAAAAAAAAAAAATACTAAAAGCAGTAAGGGAAAAAGGGCAGGTAACATATAAAGGCGGGACAATCAGACTCACACCCGAATTCTCAACAGAGACTATGAAAGATAGAAGAGCCTGGACAGACATCATGCACACCCTAAGAGAGCACAAGTACCATCCCAAGCTGCTATACCCAGCAAAACTATCAATCACCATCAATGGAGAGATGAAGATATTTCAAGACAAATCAAAATTTACACAATATCTGACCACAAACCCAGCACTACAACAAATTACAGGTGGAAAACCCAATAATGAGGGAAAATACAGCCTAGTAAAAACAAGAAAACTCCTAAACAAGAAAAGTAAAAGAAGAAAAAAACACAGACACAACTTAACCCAAAAAAGCAATAATGGCAGGAAACAGAAACAACTATTCCTTGATATCTATTAACATAAATGGACTCAACTCCCCAATAAAGAGACATAGATTATCAGACTGGATACATAAAAAAAAATCCAGCCTTTTGCTGCATACAGGAAACTCATCTCAGAGACAGAGACAGACACTATCTCAGAGTAAAAGGGTGGGAAAAAAACTTCCAAGCAAACAGCTCCAAGAAGCAAGCTGGAGTGGCTATTCTAATATCGAATAAAGTAAATTTCCAACCAAAAGTTATCAAAAAAGTTAAGGAAGGACACTTTTTACTCATTACCGGGGAAATCTGTCAGGAGGAACTCTCAATCCTTAACATATATGCTCCAAATAAAAAAGCACCCACGTATATAAAAGAAACATTATTAAGCTCAGAAAATACATTTCACCCCACACAATAATAGTGGGAGACTTTAATACCCCACTCTCACCAATGGACAGATCATGGAAACAGAAACTGAACAAGGACACTGCAAAACTAGCAGAGACTTTGAAACAACTAGAATTAATAGATATATACAGAACATATTATCCTAAAGTAAAAGAATGCACCTTCTTCTCACCACCCCATGGCACCTTCTCGAAAATTGACAACATAATTGGACACAGAATGAGCCTCCATCGATATAAGAAGATTGAAATACTCCCATGCATCCTCTCAGATCACCATGGTCTACGGCTGGTCTTTAACAACAACAAAGACAACAAAAAGCCTTGGTACACATGGAAACTAAACAATGCTCTGTTAAACAATAGCAGGGTCAAAGAAGAAATAAAGAAAGATATTAAGGATTTTCTAGTATTTAACACAAACGAAAACACAACATACCCAAACCTATGGGACGCAATGAAAGCAGTATTGAGAGAAAAACTCATAGCCCTAAGTGCTTCCAAAAAGAAACTGGAGAGAGCTCACATCAGCAACCTGACAGCACAGCTAAAAGCCCTAGAACAAAAGGAAGCAGATATAACCAAAAAGAGTAGACTGCAAGAAATAATAAAAATTAGGGCAGAAAGAGACCAAATAGAAACAAAAAGAACCATTGAAAAAATCAACAAAACCAAGAATTGGTTCTTTGAGAAAATGAACAAGATTGATAAACCTCTAGCCAGATTAACTAGAGGAAAAAGAGAGAGTATCCAAATTAACAACATCAGAAAAAAAAAAAGTGGGCACATAAAAACTGAAACTGAGGAAATTCAAGAAATCATCAGATCCTACTACAAAAGCTTATACTGCACAAAATTGGAAAATCTGGAGGAAATGGATGAATTCCTAGACATACACAAGATCCCAAAGTTAAACCAGGACAAATTAAACCATATAAATAACCCTAGAACACCTAAAGAAATAAAAAAAGTCATTAAAAGCCTCCCAACCAAAAAAAGCCCAGGTCCAGACGGGTTCAGTGCAGAAATTTATCAGACATTTATTGGGCTATAACACCAATATTCGCCAAACTATTCCAAAAGATAGAATCAGATGGAATATTACCCAACTCATTTTTTGAGGCCTAAATAACCCTCGTACCTAAGCCACACAAAGACCCTACAAGGAAAGAGAACTTCAGACCAATCTCACTTATGAACATTGATGCAAAAATACTCAACAAAATCCTTGCAAACCGAATCCAAGAACACATCAAAACCATCATTCATCATGACCAAGTAGGCTTCATCCCTGGAATGCAGGGATGGTTTAACATAAGGAAATCCATCAATGTAATCCACCATATAAACAAACTTAAAGAACAAAATCACATGGTCATCTCACTAGATGCTGAGAAAGCATTCGACAAAATCCAACACCCCTTCATGTTAAAAGTCCTGGAAAAAACAGGAATCCAAGGCTTATATTTAAACATAATAAAAGCAATATACAGCAAACCAACAGCCAACATCAAACTTAATGGCGAGAAACTTGAAGCAATCCCACTAAAATCAGGGACTCGACAAGGCTGCCCACTCTCTCCCTACCTATTCAACATAGTACTGGAAGTCCTGACTAGAGCAATTAGACAGCAAAAGGAGATCAAGGGGATACAAATCGGAAAGGAAGAGATAAAAACATCACTCTTTGCCGATGACAGGATAGTATACTTGAGTGACCCCAAAAATTCCACCAGAGAACTCCTACAGCTGATAAACAAGTTCAGCAAAGTGGCCGGATACAAAATTAACTCAAACAAATCAGTAGCCTTCCTATACTCAAAGGACAAACATTTGGAGAAAGAAATTAGGGAAAAGGTACCCTTCACAATAGTTACAAAAACTATAAAATACCTTGGTGTGACTCTAACTAAGGAAGTGAAGGACCTGTATGACAAGAACTTCAAACCTCTAAAGAAAGAAATTGAGGAGGATCTCAGAAAATGGAAAGATCTCCGATGCTCATGGATTGGAAAGATCAACATCTTAAAAATGGCCATCCTACAAAAAGCAATCTACAGATTCAATGCAATCCGCATCAAAATTCCAACCCAGTTCTTCATTGTGTTGGAAAGATCAATGTGCAATTTCATATGGAGTAACAAAAGACGTAGGATAGCGAAATCCATCCTCAACAACAAAAAAACATCTGCGGGAATCACTATCCCTGACCTCAAGCTATATTACAAGGCAATTGTGCTGAAAACTGCATGGTACTGGTACAGAAATAGGCAAGTGGATTAATTGAATAGAATAGAATATCCAGAAATGAGCCCTCATGTATATGGTCACCTGATTTTTGACAAAGGAGCAGTAAACATTCAATGGAAAAAGGACAGCCTATTCAACAAATGGTGCTGGTCCCACTGGCACTCAACATGCAAAAGAATGAAAATAAACCCGTTCTTATCTCCTTGTACAAAGCTCAAGTGTAAGTGGATTAAAGATCTCCACATTAAACCAGATACACTGGAACTATTAGATGAGAAAGTAGGGAAAACCTTAGAACACATAGGCACAGGAGAAAATTTCCTGAACAAAACACCAATGGCTCAAGCTCTAAGGTCAAAGATTAACATATGGGACTTAATGTGATTGCAAAGTTTCTGTAAGGCTAAGGACATCATCAAGAAAACAAAACGGCAACCAACAGAATGGGAAAAGATCTTTACCAACACCACATCAGATAGAGGCCTAATATCCAAGGTGTACAAGAACTCAAAAAGCTAGACACCAGAGAATCAAATAACCCTATTAAAAAATGGGGTACAGAGCTAAACAAATCATTTTCAGTTGAGGAACACCGAATGGCTGAAAAACATCTGAGGAAGTGCTCGACATCCTTAGCCATCAGGGAAATGCAAATCAAAACAACCCTAAGATTCCACCTCACACCATTCAGATTGGCCAAGATCCAAAACTCAGATGACAGCAGATGGTGGCGAGGCTGCGGAGAAATAGGAACACTTCTCCACTCTTGGTGGGGTTGCAAGCTAATACAACCACTCTGGAAATCTGTCTGGCGATACCTCAGAAAATTGGATATAGTACTACCTGAAGACCCAGCTATTCCACTTCTGGGCATATACCCCAGAGACACTTTAATACACAACACAGATATATGCACCACAATGTTCATAGCAGCTCTATTTATAATAGCCAGAAGCTGGAAAGAACCCAGATGTCCTTCAGAAGACGAATGGATACAAAAATTGTGGTACATATACACAATGGAATACTACTCAGCCACCAGAAACAATGACTTAACCAAATTCTTAAGAAAATGGCTGCATCTAGAGAAGATCATCCTGAGTGAGATAACCCAGTCACAAAAGAACAGACATAATATGCAGTCACTGATAGTGGGATGCTAACCCCAGAGGCTTGCACTCCCCCAGAAACAACTCACAGACTGTATGAAGTCCAAGAAATTAAGAAAACAAAAAATATACATATATTCACAAAACAAGAAGACTTTGACTATTTCCATGTTGCGTTTTGTTTTGCATGTACTTTACGCTTATTGCAACTAGTACGTTTTCAATGCATACTGTCAAGCCCTTGAAAAAAATCAAGTACTGACTAAAAAACATATTCACATGGTTTTATGTAAAATTTATTTTAATGTCTGAAAAAACAGTACTGACAAAAATGTATAATTTTAAGCAAAAAATGTTTAAAATCTTTATATTTATCTTTGTTTTGCAAAATAAACTCGTTTAAAAAAAAAAAGAAGTACTACCCTAAGTACAGCATAGGAAGAGAGCTGAACCATCACTGAACCTCAAGAATAAATATTTAAATGTGATTGCAGCTGTCAATTCAGTGGAGACAATTTGAAACCTCATGTTCTCACTGTCTATGCAGGAATATTTCCCAGGAACATGACACACATTTTAAAAGTCACTAGTGATCTTTTTCTAACCATCATACCTTATCATTCTGACTCACTGATCTATGTACTGGAATGCTGGGGCTAGTTAAGTGAGAGATGATGTGTCCCATGGAGGAAACCTAGAGCAGTCTATCATAGTAAAGAGCACAAGTCGAACTGTGGAAGCAATGAGGTAAAAAGGGAAGGCGTGAAACAAAGGCAGCCACACTGCTCACTCATTACGATGAAATGTGCTCTTTTATCCACACGCATACCGTTTCTTCTCCATATAGGGGCTTAACCAACACTCCACATAAGGTGATTACTGCTCTCTGCAAAGCACATCAGGTACATAATATATGTATTCACACATGCACACACATGTACATTTATTTTATACACATTCACATATATGTACATAAATATACATATTTAGTACACACTTGAGCCATGAATTACACCATGTCCCCAGTCTTTTCACTGATTTAAAATGTTATTACTAGTTAAATATCTGTTTTTAATTACTGGTATCTATCAGCATCCACTAGCACTCAAAAATTAAAAGGCAAACCCTTGATTTCCAATGATCAATTTTTTAATATTTTATATTTAATCTAAACACAATAAATAACACACTATTGTACTGATTTAATGTCATTCCTTCTGTTATATTCCTACTTTTTGAAAGTTATTTTAGTTGAAACCACTAATTCTATAGTTAAGAGAGTAAAAACACCATACTTATTTTTACAAATTAGTTTTTTAACTGTCAGCAATATTATTTGCCTTTGCAAGTCAAGCTATAGCTAATTCCAATATTCTTGCTTTCTGTAACCCAGGATTAGTTCAAAGACATGATCATGTGATGTTGTGTGGTGTTATTCTCACTCAGTTTCTTCAAAATATCACTAAACATCAAAATGTAATTCAGTAGCCAATGAGATACATTCAATTTTCTTCTTCAATGTTACATGTGAATTGTTCTGCTCTTAACACCAGTATTCGACTGGAAGTGTGGTTTGAGTAATGTAACTGGTCTCATTGGGCTCAAGGAGACTTTGTATGTTTTCACTGTATTACACACATATAAGGCCACCATTCCCAAATGCTAAAAAACACCCTATTCTTTGCTGTCTCAATTTCCTTCTTGTTATAAAAATAAACAAAAATCCAGAGAGTTAGCTTGGTTAAGTATTCACATTGTCTCCATATCCATGAATACATATATGGGCAAACCCAATATTTAGACACATTTATAACTAAATTAAAAATGTATCCGGCAAGATAGAAATTTTAAAAAAAATTAGACCCTCTGTTATCCCGGATATAGACAGATAGTAATAATAAAACTTATTTGGTTCTTCAAAGAGGTACTTAAAGAATTTTTCTCTATGATATTATGATACAAAAGAGAGAAAGAAATAACAAGAAATAAGTTACAAAAACTCCTGCTGGATATCAAAAGGATATTATTGATTATACTTTTCACCACAATTGGCACAGCTCTTTTATGAAAACCCAGGAGGGAATTTTCTCTGTGGGTTTCTTGCAAGAAACAGTTGTTATTGTTATCCAACAAAGTGGCTCTTTCACCTGCTCCTGCTTCTTTCTCACTATGGTTAGATGCCAACAGAAGTTTGATAAAACTCTTCTAAATGAAATGGACTTTCTGTCACACATCTGCTCTAAACATTTCATTTAGCTGACACTATTAAGCATCTGTTCTCTGATAAGTAAAGTCCTTAATTCTCCTTCTAAACTACATAACAATGTACGAATAAGTAAATATAACCTTGTGATTCTTCTTCTTTCTACAAGACCCCTGTGTGATATTTTCAAAGACAATATTTTCTCAGGTCTTACTCCCATGGAATATCCCATTTTTTTGGATGAAAATGTTACTAAGTGATTCAAGAAGACAAATCTTCCAAAATGATTTTAGAGACAAAGGAACTATTTCTAGATAACCTTTCCATTCCAACTTTTGACCAAAACTGACCATGTCCTTGTCTTTGGACTACTGCAGTAGCTTGAAATTCTTCCTGTTAAGCTAACAGCAGAGACATGGTATCCCCATCTACTTCTCTTTTTTGTCATTTTGATGTGTGATATCTTTAGTCCAGTTTCTGTTCACTCTCACATTTCTTTGACTTCCACAAAGTCTCAGAATCCTAAATACCAAATTCAATTTGTAGGCAGCCTAAAGGAGCTGCTTTTTTGAATTCCAGACACAAACACTTGTCCAAATGCTCACAGTTGTTGCCTGGATGCAACATACCTTTCAAACTTTGTGTTTTTTCAAAGTAAAATCTAAAATACAGTCTACCTTCTCATAACTCTTCAATCTCCATTAGTAACATATCCAGTTGCCCTGACCAAATCCCCAGACTAATCATTATTATCCTCTTTTCCTGACATTCAGATATTCTATCAATTCCAACATTCAAACATAGCCAATAGGTTCTCACCATATTTCACTACAATATAAGCAACTAGTATCTCTGACTTAACGCTGCTCTTTCAGTTCTTGCTTCTATTCCAGTCCTGGCATGATCTTTCATAGGGAGACATAGTGAAAGTAAGTTTGTTGGGTTGTTTGTTTATTTGTTTGTTTAAATATGAGGTTAAACATTGATTTCTTTATCTGGAGGTTTATATGAAAATGGGCCCATTGGCAATTATATTTAACTGTTAAGTGATCAGAAGGATTAGGAAATGTGGATCTCTTGGCATTCTTTTTACAATCAAGATTTTATTCCATTCCTAATTCATCCTCCTACTGTTACACATCCCATACCTCCTCCCTTTTGGGCCTGACCCTGGACCTTCTTTTCCTCAGGCTCTTCTTCATTTCCATCCCTGCAATTTTTTTCAGAAAAGAACAATTATGGGTCAGAGTTTTGACTATGGGAAAATGACCTCATCCCTCCCATGATAGCTTTCAGCTGGAAGTGGCCTTACAAGTCCCTTCTTCCCACTCGAGCGCACTTCATTTTGCCCCCCCCCTTGAGTCATAAGGGTCTCTCACCTCCCAGGCCCCTAGTGCATTCTGGGGAGTCCTCCTAACATCCATCTCTTGAGGTTGAGTCCATGCCAGGCTTAGTCTCTCTCCATGCCTGCTGGTGTGAATCAGGACATAGCTCTGATCTACTGCTTCAGTGCCATGCATGCTGGCATGCTCCCAGCATTATGATTATGTCCTAAACCTCTGAATTGGTAAACAAGCCCCCAATTAAATGCTTTCTTTCATAAGCATTGCCTCAGTTACTGTGTCTCTTTATAACAATGAAGCAGTGCCTAAGACACCTTTTAACAATGAAAAACATGTGGTAACTCTTCATCTGTGAGTTCTTCCCAAAATCACCAAAACTGTACAAAGTAATGGGCCCACAGTGTCTCTAAGCTCTTCTTAACTTTCTAGTCCTATAACATCTTATTCACACATTCATGCTGTAAGAATTCTCCAAGCCTCAATACTATAGGATTTATGTTCAGAGTTGTTCTGAATGTAAAGATATGTCTCAGATACCCTTTAGTGTTTGTACCTCTTTAATATTTGTGAGCTTCATTTGTTCAGATATCTTTGTTTACCTCCCATTCATTTGTTCATATTTTAGAATATATTACATCCACAAAAAATGATACTGGCCAAGTCAGAGACTTTCTCTTCATTCTTCATTCTTCTATTAAAATGTGATTGTATGTAGGGCATATAAAATATATGTTGTTCCAACTCTGTAATCAAAAGCAGAAAGATGAGCCCCCAAATACCCTATTTTATACATGTTAAATAAAAGTCAACATTTTAAGATATTAGTTTGGAAAAGGTACAGGCGGGTAGAATAATGTCTTAAAGTAAATATGAGCTATGGACTCCATCAAAACAAGCACACAGAGCCCAGAATGATGCTGGTACAGAAACCTACTGAGACGGTGCTTGAGACCATTAGCCCTCAGTATTTTCCCAAATAATTCTCTCTGTACTAATGCATTGTTACAGTTAACTGAAGATTAGGGTCCCGTCATTTCATACAAAGTTGCTTCCAAGCAACTTCTAGCAAGAACTTTATTGCTTCCTGTTTCTTGGTTCATTCTCAGACTGCCTTCTTGGAGATCCTTTCATCTGTAAGCAAATGAGAAACTTTCTACATGGCTTTGAAAGCTCCAGTATACTTACTCAAAGGTACTTCCTTTAGCCACAAGGATTAACTGGATAAATTGACTTTAATTGGGAAAAATGCCTTTAATAGCAAGGTGCATGTCAACACCACAAGAACAATGACAAGTTCCGTGTGATGTTGCAAAGGGTGCTTTCTATCATTGAATATTGTCTGCATCTTACCCATGACTGAATTTCACTCCTTAAATCTGATCTTTAGAGACTAACTCATCTTCATTTAAAAAAAAATAAAAAACTCTCAGCCTACAAAAGCATATCCTTGAGCTATCTGAGGAGTTCTATGCATAACTTTAATTTTCATTGCACTTACTTAGTTTTAGTTTATGTTTGCTTTTCTAAGACACTTGACCCTGAATGGAAAGTCTCTTTAATCTTTAATCCTTAAAAGCTTGTCTATTACAGTAAAGTACTGGTGCATGTTTGAAAGAATTAAACTATTCAGGCGATACACACTTAAATCAATGAATTTAAGTAGTATTCCTGCAGTCACAAATTTTGCTAGATGGGAATTTTATTTGTTTACATCTGTTGATATCAATTGAGAACTTGTCAATTTCTTCCCTTCATGAACATGATGGAACATATTACATTTCTCTTATCATCCCAGAATGGTACAATGCGATTTCTGCCTGGCTGTTAAGAAAATGATGCTACTTTAAATAACTTTCATCCTGAAATAACACTATGTAGCACATTAGTACATTTTAATTAAATAATTTTATTTCTTTACTTATATATGAAAAACAGGTACACACACATAAGAATATTTTCTTTTCCCAAAAAATAAAAAAGTACAACTTGACTAATATATTTAATTGAATACATATGCTCATAATACCATACAACCTGTGTGGACAGGTGACACCTGAAAAACATGAAACTGAAAACACACTTGATTTCAAAATAGAGTCCTTAAATAAGTAAATACCTCACTTGTTAAATGAGATGGTTGAGGTACAGTTTCCTAAACTTCAAAATGTGTACATTGTTAAGGTTGAGCTAGGATTCAAATTCAGTCAAACTTAAATTACTCTACCCACACCCCAATGAAGATGAAGGCATTCTCATAATAATTGACCCCCAGATGATACAATTAAAATACCGAGAGAGATAAAATTAGACTTCCTTGGGGATAATCCCACTTATTGGTTATTTAATACCAAGCTGTCAGCCCTAGAATGATATACTGTAGGTAACACTAAACATGCTCAACAGGTGGTATTTTTGTGTTTACTTTTTATATGTATATGTGACAACAATGACTAAAAAAGACAAGGCCACAGTGTTTCATTGCTGTGAAGGAACACCATGACCAAGGTAGCTCTTATAACAGAAAACATCACATTGAGGCTGGAGAAAGAGAACATGCACCAGGATGGATAGAGCTTGAGCAAAGAAGACCTCAAAGCCTGCTCCCACAAATGACACACTTCCTCCAACAAGGCCACACCTACTCTAACACTGCCTCCAAGTTGTGATACTCCCTATAGGCCAAGCATTCCAACACATGAGTCTATTGGGACCATACCTAGCAAACTACCACTGCAATGAATTTGGGGGCAGAGGGACATGGGAGTGGTAGAAGAGATGAAAGGGAGGGGGAAATTATGTAATTATATTTTAATTAAGTACAAAAGAAAATAAAAGTAAGCATGTGGATATGATCCATAGTAGGGACCTGAGCTAGCTCTATAATATTGTTGGATATGAAATGATGCTTCAAGAATCCCTTACCAGAATAGCAAGGGATCCCCACACTGTTTTCTTGGCTTTCCCGGATTGCAGAGCTGTGAGCCATATAAATATTTATTCCTTGTTCATGTAAAATCAAGTTTTAATGTCACTCATTACAACATGGTTTCTTTGATAAAATGTAATACCTTTATGTGTATGCATGTGTAGATGTGTATATGCATGAATATTCCCATGTGCTTACATTTGTATGAGTTTATGTGTACATGTGTGCATCCCAATGTATTTCTCTTATGTGTGATGTATGTGCATGAATTCCCTTCCCTTATCTCCCTACCTGACCCACTGGGACCCTTTCCCTCAACAGGTGAGCCACTCCTGCAGCTACATCATTTTCTATGAGGGCCACAAATGTTGATTTCTTTCTTGCCTGAGTGCAGGGTGGTGGGGAACTGAAAGAGAGCTGACCACTTTTTGATGGATGGTCTCTCACTGAACCAGGACTTAGGTTCTCATGCTTGAGTGTTAGATATTTCACTAAAATCCATTTCACCAGTCTCAAAGCTTAGCACTGGGAGTGTACCAGAAGCCAGACCTCGTAAACAATCCTCTTCAATTCTCTCAAACTAAGACAACCAGTACGTCAAAAATAAATCAGTGTTCTCTTGTACGATTACATAATTGCTACAAAACCCTGTTGATACTTGACTACATTCGTACCACACTGCCAGGCAGATTGCACTTCTGTGCATTATGTAGCTTCTTGTTGCCATGAAGAAATGATTTTAAAATGATACAGGGAAAAGAAGATTTAATTTGACTCATAGTTTTACAAATGTGGGCCCATGATCACCTGCTTCTATTGCTTTTAGACATGTGTCAAATGAGAAATGTCATGACAGAAAGGTATTCAAAAGAAAACTGCACATTGCTATGGCAGCAAAGACACAGAGCTGGGAAGTGTTTAGCAAGAGGATCAATCCTTCACAGTCACATCTGCAGGCTCAGTCTTCCAAATAGGCCTCCCCTCCTCAGAACACATTTAGCTATGAACTCACTGGTAGGTCAATCCACTGATGACATAAATGATTTAATAGCCTCTTATGAATTAATAGCCTTTCACCATAACACCAACTGGGAGCCAAGTCTTTAACACATGAGATTTGGGGCATTTTATAACTAAACTACAACTTAATATATTATAGTCTTATCTAAGAAGTCAAATTTCACCTGATGATATAAATGGAGATATATCAGTGCCTTGCTCAGTCATCATCAAAGAAGCTTCCTCCTTCAGCAGATGGGAACTAATGCATAGGCCCACTATTGGGCAAAGTGCAGGGAGTGAGAGAGCTCTGTCCTAAATGGAATAGCTCCATCAAATCCCATTTCTTAGCACTCAGAACGCATTGAAAAAGAGGAGCCTGAAAAATTATAAAATCCAGAGGGGATAGAGGATACCAAGTTTGTGAAGTCTCTAAACACTACAGGACCAGTGAACACATGAGCTCACAGGAAATATGGCATCATGAAGAGTCTGCGCAAGTCTGGGCCAGATGAGGCTCCTGTAGTAAGACAGTAAGTGACCACAAACCACAGTCCTTAACCCAGAAGCTAGGTCCAGTTAAAAATTACTTGCAAATGAAAAATTTGTTTTCTCCAAAGAGCTTAAGGCTAGGCCCCATGCCCAGCAGTAGAAGTCCAGAACAAAATGAACTCAGTTCTATTTGGGGAAATTCTTTGACTCATAATGTTTTGTCAACGGGTTTTCCACCCAGACTTTACAGATCATCTGCGTACATATTATAGTATCTGGTTCTGTGTTTATATGGGATTTTTGTGTGTGTCTGGATATCTTAAGCTTTTCTTTGACTCTTTTGCTTCTCTTTGGTTTTGTTGTCCTTGGGTTTGTTGGGTTTTATTATTATTTTATATGCCTGTTTGTATTCTAATGGAAGAAAGAGGAAGAAAGGGTGTGAATTTGGATGTGAGAGGAAGTAGGGAAAATCTTGGAGGAGTTTGGGGAGGGGAAACAATAGTCATGATATATTGTTTGAAAGAAAATGTAACCAATAAAATGAAGGAGGCACAACCCATTTATCTCAGATATGACAGAGAATAGTTAATTAAAAACCACCTTTATTTAAGTATAAATCTCCTCGTGTTTACCAAATTTGTCTATAGACTTTTTCAGAACATGTGAAGTAATCGCACATGACTACTGTCAGCTATTTCCATTCACACCCTTCACTGGTTTTTATAACAAACACTGTTGTGCCCAGAAGGCACCTCTACTAATCCTTATTTTCCTTGTTAACAGAACCCCAACATGGTCAGGGAAGATCCCCAGCTCCAGGGAATTAATCAAGTTTGTCTCAGCTATCACAATTCCATTCTCTCTTTCCCTGGACCCTTGTCAGGGGTGGTTTGGTAAAAGGCACTGTATGTAATTGTTAGCACTGAGTTATAAGGGATTGTCTTCTGGGATCATCTAGAACAGAACTGCTTCCCTGGAACAAAAGAAAGCTCTGATATTTCTGAGTGTTACATCACCTCTGCAGATCTGTCAATACAAAAACATAAGCCTGCATTAGCAATGTTGCAACCCTATTATGTCATACTGCATACAGCCAAAAGTACTCTAGTTTGTGTGACTTTTGTGACTCACTCTCCAGTTCATAAGTTCAGTGACATAATATTGCAAAACATTGTATTCTGACACCTACCTTAACACAATTATTCCTCCTGGTTCTCTTTGTATTTTTTCACATATGTGTTACAATCATTTAAATGGAACATAATTAGAATATAAAGTAAATGATAGAACATTTTTGATGCTCAATTAGTAATTATGACCATCATCACAATAAAATTGGATCCAGCTTTCTCTAATGAAAAAAAACTTAAGAAATATCTCAGTTATGCACCTTCAGTTTGCAAAACTACTCTGAAGTAAGGTCATTCATTTTTTACAAAGCACTTATATAAATCTCTT
The DNA here is from genome assembly GCF_963924665.1 of Micromys minutus. Classification (NCBI taxonomy): domain Eukaryota; kingdom Metazoa; phylum Chordata; class Mammalia; order Rodentia; family Muridae; genus Micromys; species Micromys minutus. Next base: position 30,033,628 of record NC_137983.1, on the reverse strand, counting down.
TGAGTACACAGTTTTGCTGCTCTGAATTCTGAAGTGCATTTACCACCTGCAGACACTGAGAAAACCGGCAAATAGCTTCTGACAAATAGGCCACTATTCTATAGCAAAATGACATTTCGAAATATATACTATGTCAAATAAGCATTTCTACACTGAACAAAATACACTCAATTTTCACATCATAGGCCAAGTTTATATACTTTGTGACATCACATTTCAGGGGATGCTTTCTTCTTACCTGCTATGAAACACCCTTGTAACAGCTCTGGTCAGAAATCCAAGGGGAAACAGAATGATATGCAATGACAGTCCTAAATTAGAAAATTGTTCCCTAGATAGACCTCTTGCTGAGCTTGCTAGGACTATATGCTTCAATTTGAAGAGGTAGCTATGGTTAAAGCATATGTGTTGAATGCTATCAAGGTTCTGCAGTGGATAAACTAATCATCAGGAAATGAAATGCAAGGTCATTCATACATGGAAATGTTAGAATGTCAATCAGGGAGAAACAACACATCACAGTAGACAAAACAATTTTGAATCCAAATGTTTGAAATATTGTTGAAGATCAATGGAGTATTACTACAAAGAATCAATATCTGCTGAAAGTTTGACTGCTGAAGTTGCTCTGGGGTTGAAAGACTCACTGTTGAACAGCAACAACTACAATAACTAGGTAGACATAGGCAGAGGCGCAAAGCAGAACCTCACTGTAGTCAACATTGCCCTAGACAAAACCTCTCTTTTATTACTTTGAAATACAACTTAAAAATTCAAAATATAGCCCCCAACAGGCATAATAAGAAATGAAGCACTAAGACTGAGCCCTTAGGTTGATATGTTTATGCCACTGACAGGAAAAGCAATTTGCACAGACACAAGAACATTAAACATTCATTAAAATATTTCTGTCAACTGGTCACTTCTTCAAAGTGGATTTCATTTTTATCTTGAACAGATGGCAGGCCCCTCATAGTATGTTCTTTATGGCCAGAACATAAACACTGCCTGATTAAATTGTTCTGAAACCAATTAAAAACTCAGCACTTTAGGAAGACATATCCACCATTAGGGTCTGAGCATGCACAAGCCCATCAATTCACTGCCCCATTTCCTGGGAGAGATTTGAACATGGGTTAAGAAAAGAAATCATTTACCTAGGTCCATTTCTGTCTCTTGCCTTATAATCACTTAATTAACAGAAAAATTGAGTAGAGATTAAAAATCATTTCTCATATAGGTATTAAAAAACCTCAGTGTCAAAGTTATACAGACACACATACATATTCACACATAGGTATACACACATACACACCCACACACATATAGAAACTCCCCACACACATTTAGACACACAAATATACATATACATGCACACACATACACACTCTCAGATACATGCACATACACACACTCACAGACATATACAAACTTTCACATACACACAAACTGTCTATTTCTATTTCCCTCCCTCCCTCCTTCTCTCTCTCTCTCTCTCTCTCTCTCTCTCTCTCTCTCTCTCTCTCTCTCTCTCTCTCTCTCTCTCTCTCTCTCTCACACACACACACACACACACACACACACACACACACACACAGAGAGAGAGTAATTCCTTGAATGAGAAATGTTCCCCTTAATCTTAGACATTTGAACACTGGGTTTCCTTCTAGTTGGTGGCCCTGTTTTTGGAAGATTGGGAGGTACAGCTTTGATGGAGGAAGTTTATCACTAGGAAAGACTTTGAGAGGTGAAATGCCTCATGTCACTTCCACTTTCTGCTCCATTCTTCTAACAAAGATTCATTTCTCTGCTCCTGCTGACATGTGCTTGCTGCTGTGCCTCTCTGACTTAACAGACTCACTCTTCTGAAGCCATAGACTGAAACCAACACTTGCTTCTGTAATAGCCTTGGTCATGGTATTTTATCATGGTAATAGAAACATAACTAATACACATATGCATACCTGCACATAAACTAATATGTAAACATAAACAAATATACAAACACATACAGAGGCATGGACTAACAGGGACACAAACATACAGAAACTCATACAACACACATATACACATTCAAAAATACACATACCAACACACACACCACCACCACCACCACCACTTCACCTGCATACACATTACAAATTTGAAATTATTACCCCTTGGTGAAAAGATAAATGATGGAACCCATTAATTATTACTTCATCAAAAGTCTAGCCTGCCCTACCCTCATAGTGAAGATACAGAAAGTACTCAAGTCCCACACTGAATACTTATACCATTTTATAGGTAAATGTGTTGTGGTCTTTGTGAGAGTAAAACACTCATTTGACATTACGTATCTACTCTGTGGAAAAACAAGAGCTGAACTTGTACCCATGAATTTTGATTTGGCTATTTTTTTGAACATGTCAAATAATGTAACCGCATTTACATTCAACCCACTCATACCTCTTGAGCCAGTGACAGTGTAAGATAAGCAAATCAATTAATGAGACTGGCACTGGGACATTAGTGGCTCATCACAAGTAGAGGAAACTAATTTTCATTTCAAAACACAATTCATTTTCTGAAAATACGTTGTGAATCTTTGTAGCATAAAATTGAATGGAAAGGACAAGGAGATGGGTACGAGAAAAGGCATTAGCTAAGATCTGAATTGGATCCCAAGACCCACACTGTAGAAGGAGAAAATAAACCCTTTCAAGTTATCCTCTGACCTCCACAGACATGCATCCACACCCAGTAATGTTTAAAAGTGAATGAGATATTTTTTAAGTAAGTTGGCAAGTACATTTTGTAAAATGACAAGTTTGATTTACGAAAAGTGTCAGCTGCAATAAAACAGATTAGAATATTATCATTTTTCCACTGAATAACAGGGTGTTCTAGGTTCTTATCTCAAATGCAGATATGGCTGGAGTCATAAAGATGTTCTATTTATGCACAAGACAAGGCATGCAAGATCAACTATTCTCTCACAAAGTGGTAAGGATGGGAGAGGTGAGGGCACTAGAAAGACACTAGCATGTGGCATGTGTGCTTCCATAAACCTAACCACCTGATTCTTTTATGCCAGATCTGTTCTTTGTTTTCAGACAACATTATGAAGGGTTTTATTATGTCATGTTCTCAGTATCTATAGCCTAGAATTATTTATATTTCTTTCTTATGTGTCTTGTGTGATAATAAAATGAGTTGTGTCAACAGACTAGTGTTGTATATTTTCCAGTATTTCCTAATTAACAGACATTACTTTCAGAACTATTTGTACAATTTTCTTTCAAATTCCTTAGAGCACAATAACCTAAGCAGATTCCCAGGCCATATTGTCTTTCACAACACTCCTCTGATTGTACCTAAGTTAATACTGTAATTTCTGGCTGAGTCTCATTCATGTTCTCAGGAAAACAACTGTGAAGAGAAAGCCTCCACCAACCAAAAACTGACAGTCTACTTGTAAAACCTAGAAAGGCTGTGTGCTAACAATACTTTAAAAATTAAAATGAGTTACCATCTTAAACAATGTTTGTCCTCTGTCTCAAAGAAAACAAGAGAGGCTGGTTTCTCAGAAAATGTCAGTTTCTTCAAGCATCTATAGGACAAATACTATAATTGAGGTGCTTATAAATGCAAGAACTGTGTTTCTCAATTCTGGATTCTGGATGGTGTGAGATCGAGTCTGAAAAGGACTTTCTTATGGATGACATATTGCTACTGCTTTCTTTCATTGGAAAAGGCTGCGAGAATTCCCTTGTGCCTCTTATAAATGCACTGATTTCATTCATCTTTCCTAATACTCTCAACTTGGAGGCTAATGTGCCAAAATGAACTTTAAGGGAACACAAATATTACAACCATAGCCAAGGGCTAAGTACGTATTTCTGAGAATGCAAAGTAACAAGTCCCTTATGGCTCTGAATGTTGACTCTATAGCCCTAGCATACAAAGCTATGGTAGCAGTTACATTGCCACCATACATCCTAAGGCCATCACAGGTTTTCATTTATTATAACTGATGATAATATAACTATAGATTATATCAAAGGATCCAGAAATAAGTTACCTCTGACTATAAGTAGACATGTCTTTTCTTACAACAAAATATTAATAACAAACCTTTAACCCACCCCCCAAAATTACCTAAGTCCCTATGTCACATGATCCCCAGGACTTACTCTCTTTCTTCTTTATTAGGTAACCCAATTTTCTGAGCACCTGAGCATTAATACACCTAAAGGTACCATGTCAACATGTTTTATGAAACTTTCATAAAAGTTTTTCTGATTATAATATATGTACCTTACTTTTCCCTTGTGTTCTTTTCCTCTTCAAAATACCTACATTATAGATATGAAATGACTTGTTGTCATTGCAGCCACTCTTCCAAATATGCACAAAAATGTCTGTGGGGTCAGAGATTCAAATGCTAAAAGAAGCCTTGGTCCTCAGCAACTCCACTGGCCTGTTGCACCATCTCTGAAGCGCCTTGCCCTAAACATTTGCTGGCAGTAACGAAAGGCGTTACTTTCTTACCTAAACTAAGAGCAACTCTTATCACAGAAACTCTAATTGTGAGCCACCTGAAGGAACTCATGTTCAAAGGATAAATTAAGAAATACAAAGATCTGTTAACTCATAAAAGCTGTAGCTTCAGAATACCCAAGAAACAATTCACAGACCTTATGAAACTCAAAAAAAAAGGCCAGAATGTGGATGCCTCTGTTCTTAGAAGGAAGAACAAAATATTCACAGGAGGAAATACAGGGGCAAATATAGGAACAGGTACTGATGAAGAGATCATCCAGAGACTGCCTCACCTGGGGATCTACCCCATAGGCAGCCATGAAACTCAGTCACTATTGCTGATCCCAAGAAGTGCTTACTGGTGGGAGCTAGTGAAAGAGCTGAAGGGGCTGAAAGAGTTTGCAACCATAGGGGAAGAATAACAATATCAACCAAACAAACCCTCCAGAGATCCCAGGGACTAAAACACAAACCAATGAGTACACATGGAGAGACCCATGGCTCCAGTTGCAGAGAATAGCATTGTCTGGTATCAGTGAGAGGGGATGTTTTTGGTCCAGTGAAGGCTCATTTTCCCAGTGTACAAGAATGCCAAGGTGCTGAGATGGGAGTGCGTAGTTGGGAGTCAGAGCATCTTCATGGAAGCAAGGGGAGCGGGAGGGGGGATGGCTGTGGGTGGAAAGGGGATAACATTTGAAATGTAAATACAAAGAATATCCAATAAAAATGATTTTAAAAATTTCTCAAAAGTACAAGAAATGAGAAGTTAGAAACATTGACTTTTGAGTTCAATAAGATTAAAAATATAGAACCAAGAAGAAAGATAGGAGATTTGAAAAGATAACATACTGATAAGGAAGAAAATTTGCCACTTCTGGTGGCAAAAGTTATCTACTAGAAAATCCATACACAGTTTTTATTTATGAAGATAGTCAATAAGCAGATATCGAATTAATAAGTGTTGCGATGGGCAGTTTCCATTGCTGCTGTAATACGATGCAGAATCACCTAGTACAGCGTCTGTGTGTAATTCTCTAGATTAGGTTGGCCTGTAGGCAGGCATGCAAGGAATTTGCTTAGTTGGGATTATTGAAATTTAGAAGAATCACTGAGAATATGGACATCCCTGTTTCCTGGACAAGGCTCTGAACTAAATGAGAAGAATAAAGGGTTCTTGTAGTACCTTGTTTGGAAACCCCAGAAGACCAACCAGGAGCTGACTCCAATGCAACCACATTTGAGTCTTTATTTACAAGCTCAGCTCAATCTTGGGTTTACTCACTGCAGATGCTCATACATGCAGCAGGATGATTTGGTGAAGAGACTCTGAATTCTCATCCAGAAAAGGTTTTATAGAAAATGAGAGCAAGTGAATGGGTGTCCATCCTAGCAAGTATCTAATAGACTATTGTAATCCAACAAAGGGGTGTTCTGAAGCAAGACTGAACAATCCCAAGTGATCTGAAAGTACATCTGAAACAATCAGACTAATCTTTTATTAACTATTGCTAAGAAGTAGCTAGAGAGTAACTCTGAGGTAGGGGCAAAGGAAAAGCCATGAGGTCTTTCCTGGTACTTGGGTGTGGCTTGGGTTCTGCTGCAAGTCAAATTCCCAGGTTTTTTTTCTTTTAAGACGGAGTCTGATCCCAAGATGAAGTAGGTTTTACCTCTCAAGCTGAGCACTGATGTACAGGCTTTAACTCAATGTTTTTTACTCTTTACACTCTGGGCATAATGGTTTTGGCTGCTTTGAGTTCCTGCTGCTGACTTCGCTTCCCAACCGTGATGAACTGATGAACACAAGGTAGATCTGTGGGCCAAGAAAACCTTTTCTTTCTTCAGCTGCTTTTGTCAGCTCATTTTATCACAACAGAAAATAAACTGGTATACACTTATTGACCATGTCTTGAACTGGAAATATTTAATCATGAAATTCTAACCACTAAAGGTTTTACTAAACATTAAGAGAAAAAGTAAGAATGGAAGATATCATGTCCCTTATTGGGAAGATGATTATGTTCCGATCTACATTAGTGCACATGACAATATTTATTTGTTAAATTTAACAAGAAACATTTGTAATATTTTATTATTTCTTCTAAATGCCATGAAACTTTATCACCTGAAAATTGTTGTAATACTAAAATATATTCTCTATTATTTCTGCTTTAATGTAAAGCTCAAAAATATTAGAATTATGTTTTTCTCCAGTCATTTATTACCTTACTTTGTTATTCTTGTTTTGATAAAATTGACTTAACAAAATGGTATATACTTTTTGTTTAGCTACTGGTTTTTAACAGAATATAATGAAAATCATAGATTTTTGCCCCAGTATACCTTCACTCTTCAAGAATAAACAATAGTTATAGATTTAACTGAAAACAGAAATGTGTTGTGTTTTCATAGGTGGTTGTCTTCGGTGAAGATTTTCATGAAGAAAGCTATACTGCCTTTGGCAGTAAACTGGGGAGATGAGGCTGTCAGCTCAAAGCATATGAAATTGAAAAAAATTGGCATGCTTTAGTTATTATGGAAGGTTACTTTATGAACTCTTTCTTAAGTTCTTAACACCCTGCAGACACACAAACTCACAATGCCAGCCTCCAGCACACACTGGTAATACTGACTCTTACCTCCACCTCTGCTTCCCCATGGCCAGAGTCTGCCCAGGAGTTAGTGAGAATCCCTTGTATTGACCCAAGATAAAGCATCCAGAGTTTGACATTCTAATTCCCATTCTGCCCTTGGCTCACCAGCATTCTCTGATAAGACAGTTATCTGGCCTGTGCCTAAAGCAATCTACAAAGCAAGAATAATATTTTGATCCCAACTCTCTTGGATGCCCTAGTGGTTCACTAATAATTTATTTTGAAGCTGGGGAGAGACACAGATAAGAGCAAAGTTATCAGTACATTCAGATAAACTCTTTAAAATCATAGGTATCATGACTTTCTCATACCCAGCTACTCACTGTAAACATTTAAGTAGGAAAGGGATGTTAGATAAACGGAACTGTGTGCTAATATTCGAGATCAACAAACTCCTACTGAGCTTTAACACAGAAAGGTTATTCCACCTTCCTCAAGTAAACTTTCTTTTGCTCTTTCATAATATACAGCAATGAATCTATTTTTATAAAATTTAGCACCACTTTCATTCATATTATTTTCTGCAATTAATGTTTGCTTAGTCACATTCTAAGGAGGCTGTGGATGAGCCAGTAGGTCTCTACAACTTCATCTCAGTATCCTTTTGAATTACAATTTACTCACCTTATCAGTAGTTACATTGTAGTTTTTTAGTTGATGGTCATTTTTCTAAAGAAACCTATCCTACTAAGAATATGTATTCTCCCACGGACTTTTCTTTAAACACTTCACTGTTGGTGGGGTTGTAAACTGATACAACCACTCTGGAAATCAGTCTGGCGATACCTCAGAAAATTGGACATAGTACTAACTGAAGACCCAGCTATTCCACTTCTGGGCATATACCCCAGAGACACTTTAATATACAACAAAGATACGTGCACCACAATATTCATAGCAGCTCTATTTATAATAGCCAGAAGCTGGAAAGTACCCAGATGTCCTTCAGTAGATGAATGGATACAAAAATTGTGGTACATTTACACAATGGAATACTACTCAGCCACCAGAAACAATGACTTGACCAAATTCTTAAGAAAATGGTTGCATCTAGAGAATATCATCCTGAGTGAGATAACCCAGTCACAAAAGAACAGACATAATATGCAGTCACTGATAGTGGGATGCTAACCCCAGAGGCTCACACTGCCCCAGAAACAACTCACAGACAGTGTGAAGTCCAAGAAAAAAAGAAAACAAAACAAAACAAAAAAAAGTCATGCTCAATCCTTACAAACCAAGAACACATTGACAAATTCCGGGTTACACCCTGTATTACATATACTTTTTCCTCATTGTAAAAAAAAAAAAAAAAAAAAAAAAGGAAAAAAATTTTGTAATGATTGATATTTTCTACAACATTCTTTTCTATCTGTTAAACTCTCTAAAATGTTTTTCTAAAGTCTTGGACAACCAGGGGACTATTGCCTACAAATTTTTCACTGCCTTATTTACCATGTGGAAAGAGTTTGGTTAAATTGTGTGTATTAGAAACACTGTGCTTCTCCTTTAGATGTTTTGTGTACTATTGTTTTTTTTTTTTAGGAAGCCCCATTGTGGTTTTTGTTGTTTCTATGTGCCCTTTTACCAATAAAAGATGGTCTATGAAAAAAAAAAAAAGATTCTTAGAAAAATCTGGTTGAAATTTTTCTCACTAGCTTTTTAGACCTTTAATTCAATATTTCCTCAATATAGTCCCTTTCTTCACTGTTGGAATGGTAATGTATATTCTGTGCCATTATATGTTGGAAGTATATGGTCTTCTCTTTTATTTTATTATAGAGGTTTGACGTTAAGAGACTGTCATGAGTCTTGGAAGAGACCTTGAATTTGGACTTTTAAACAGTGTTGAGATTTTAATAGAGTATAGGGACTTTTGAAGTTGAACTAAATGCATTTATGCATTTTGATCTGGCTCCATGAATATGAGGGCTAAAGAGTGGTATGTGGTAGTGTAAATAAATATGGCTCCCATAATCCCATATATATGTCATCAAAGAGTGACACTATATGAGGATTATAAGTGTGGTCTTGTTGAAGGAATTGTGTAACTGGGTTTGAGGTTTCAAAATCCCATGCAATGGAGATCTCAATGGTGGATTTAGAGAAAGGACTGAAGGAGCTGAAGGTGTTTGCAACCCCATAGGAAGAATAGCAATGTCAGCCAACCAGAACACCCAGAGCTCCTAGGGACTAAGTCACCAATCAGTGAGTACACATGGAGGGAGCCATGGCACCAGCCACATATGTAGTAGAGAATGGCTTTGGATGGCAACAGTAGATGAAGCCCTTAGGTGATGTGGAAGTGGGTTGGTAGGAGAGGGAGCATCCTCATAGAATCAAGGGAGGAAGGATGGGAGAGGAAAAAATCAGGAAATGGAATAACATTTAAAATGTAAATACATAAAATATCTAATTAAAATGCAAAAAAAGAAAAATAAATATAAATCCTCTGCCACCCCCCCACCAAAATAAAAGAAAGCAAAAGCCCATGCAATGTCCAGTTCTCTGTTCTGTCCATCTCTATGTTTCTATTTATCTGTCTATTTGCCTGTCTGTCTATCTACCTAAATATCTATATATGTACCTACCTACCTACCTACCTACATATCTGTATTTCCCTTTATCTCTCATCCTGCACAGCAGGATGTGGCTCTCAGCTACTGCTTCAACATCATACGTGCTACATGTTGGCATGTCTCCTGCCATGATGATTATGACTAAGCCTCTGAAGCTATAAGCAAACCCCTAGTTAAATGCTTTTTCTCATAAGAGGGACCTTGGTCATGGTGTCTCATAACAGCAATAGAACAGTAACTACAACAATGATATGTTGTATTTACATTATACTACTGAAATAAAATAACAATTACCATAAGATGACATAATTCACATATATGAAGACAAAACCAAAATGTATTTTAGTTTGTAGACAACACAGCATGTGATGTTCCTATTTCTATTTATAAGATCAGGCGTACTGAGGTAAGTGTTATAATTTTTTTCTGATAAACATGCAACATATCATTGTTGTAGTTACTGTTCTATTGCTGTGATGAGAAACCATGACCAAGGTCCATCTTATGAAAGAAAGCTTTTAACTTGGGATTTGCTTATAGCTTCAGAGGCTTAGTTCATAACCATCATGACAGGTAACATGTCAGCATGTAGCATATATGTAAAGATCCACTTCTTTAAAGTCCTTACTACACGGGCATGCATGTGATCATGTTATCAATTGCCAGTATTCTATTACAACCATACATATTGATCCTAGTTCTGCTATTGTATGAAAATAATAAACAAAACATGATATTTATTGTATTTTTATTGTTTTCATAATTCATAATAATATTTCTAACATAAGATGATCTGAACAATTAATTATTTGATTTCTTCCTTTTGAGCATCTATGATAGCATTGCAATGACTTTGATCCTTTATTCTTACTAACAGGGAGTTTATACTCTAGTTTTTTTTCATGTGATTTGATATTCAGTGCACTGTGTGCTTAGAGTAGTTCTGTTATGCCTAATATTTAAACAGATGTCATCTAATGTCTTACAATGTACTCAATTGGATTTTTGTGTAAGTGGAAAGGGTAACTTCTAGATGGTTGCTGTAGGAAGATGTGGCAAATGAAATGTAAGCTTTACTTAATTAATAGATATGAAAAATTATATGTATTATGTTATACCTAGTCACATCATATTGTATGGATGAATAAGTGGGTTAGTGGATGGATGGATGGATAGATGGATGGATGGATGGATGGATGGATGGATGGATGGACAGGCTGTGGTAATCTACACAGTAATCATTCCAACTCTTACTATCATGTCTTTGAAATTAAAAAGAAAGCTGAGCGTGGTGCAATATATATATATATATATAATATATATATATATATATATATATATTGCACCAAAAACTGAAACAGGATAACCATGAGTATGAAGCCTGCATGGGCTGCAAATTAAAGCACTGTCAAAAAGAAATCAATGTACTCACTTAAATTTTCAAAACACAAAGTCAAAACAATGATGTAATACACAGTAAATGGTTCCTTTTTTTAACAGCTTTATTTTACAAAACAAAGATAAATGTACAGATTTTAAGCATTTTTTGCATAATATTAACAATACATTTTAGTGAGTACTTTTTTCAGATTTTAAAATAATTTTTACATAAAACTGTATGAATATATTTGTTAGTCAGTACTTGATTTTTTTAAAGGTTTGATAGCATGCATTGAAAACTTAATAGTTACAATGAGCATAAAGTACAAGTAAAACAAAATGTAACATGGAAATAGTCAAAGTTTTCTTGTTGTAGAAAGATTTTTTTGTTTTGTTTTGTTTTGTTTTCTTTATTTCTTGGACTTCGTACAGTCTGTGAGTTGTTTCTGGGGCAGTGTGAGCCTCTGTGGTTAGCATCCCATTATCAGTGACTGCATATTATGTCTGTTCTTTTGTGACTGGGTTATCTCACTCAGAATGATATTCTCTAGATGCAGCCATTTTCTTAAGAATTTGGTCAAGTCATTGTTTCTGGTGGCTGAGTAGTATTCCATTGTGTAAATGTACCACAATTTTTGTATCCATTCATCTTCTGAAGGACATCTGGGTACTTTCCAGCTTCTGGCTATTATAAATAGAGCTCCTATGAACATTGTGGTGCATATATCTTTGTTGTGTACTAAGGTGTCTCTGGGGTATATGCCCAGAAGTGGAATAGCTGAGTCTTCGGGTAGTATTATGTCCAATTTTCTGAGGTATTGCCAGACTGATTTCCAGAGTGGTTGTATTAGTTTGCAACCCCACCAACAGTGGAGAAGTGTTCCTCTTTCTCCGCAGCCTCGCCAGCATCTGTTGTCTTCTGAGTTTTGGATCTTGGCCAATCTGACTGGTGTGAGGTGGAATCTCAGGGTTGTTTTGATTTGCATTTCCCTGATGGCTAAGGATGTTGAGCACTTCCTCAGATATTTCTCACCCATTTGATATTCCTCAACTGAGAACGTTTTGTTTAGTTCTGTACCCCATTTTTTAATAGGGTTATTTGATTCTCTGGTGTCTAGCTTTTTGAGTTCTTTGTATACCTTAGATATTAGGCTTCTATCTGATGTGGAGTTGGTAAAAATCTTTTCCCTTTCTGTTGGCTGCCGTTTTGTTTTCTTGACAATGTCCTTAGCCTTACAGAAACTTTGCAATCTCATTAAGTCCCATTTGTTAATCTTTGACCTTAGAGCTTGAGCTATTGGTGTTTTGTTCAGAAAATTTTCTCAGATGGAAAGAACTCCCATGGTCATGAATTGGAAGGATCAACATTTTAAAAATGGCCATCCTACCTAAAGCAATCTGCAGATTCAACACAATCCCCATCAAAATTCCAACACAGTTCTTCATGGAATTAGAAAGATCAATGTGCAATTTCATATGGAACAACAAAAGACCTAGAATAGCAAAATCCATCCTCAACAACAAGAAAACATCTGTGGGAATCACTATCCCTGACCTCAAGCTATATTACAAGGCAATTGTGCTGAAAACTGCATGGTACTGGTACAGAAATAGGCATGTGGATCAATGGAATAGAATAGAAGATCCAGAAATGAGCCCTCACATATATGGTCATCTGATTTTTGACAAAGGAGCCATAAACACTCAATGGAAAATGGTGCTGGTCCAACAGTAAATGGTTCCTATGAACAAGAAAGACAAAAAAATGACAAAAAACAAGACAAACAGAATTCAGGGCGACTAAGCTTGAAGTGTAGCCAGGAACTCTCTGCTGTTGCTTTCCGTATTCTATTATCACTTTGTGAGCTCTATTCAAGCCTATAAGAAAAGTAATATGAAATAATCAATCAATCAGTTACAAAGCCAGACCTTCATTTCTGCCACCCATACAGACCATCACCTTAGACCAAAAGCGTGTCTTGCCTTACCTGAACACTGCCCAAGTGGAAACCAGTTTCAGTCTGTGCTAGGTTCTGCTTCATACAACCTTTGTTTTATTTCTGTATTTAGTTGTATTCTTGAACAATTATTAATTTAAAAGTTTGAAAGCCATGGGGAGAGTTCAGTTGGTATTGTTCTCATTCTGAGTGATGGTTAATCTTTCCAATTTGAAGTGATTTGGAATCACCATGGCATGGTACAAGCATGTGAATACATTTGTGAAGATTTTCTAGATTAAGTTAAATGTGGTTGGAAGACACACTCTAATTATGGGTGACACTATTCTCTGAGTTGAAATCTGGGGCTGAATAAAAATGAGAAAAGAAGTTTGGCACCAACATATCCCTCTCTCCCTCTCCCTCTCCCTCTCCCTCCTTTCCTCTCTCCCTCCCTCTTCTTCCCTCTTTTCCTCCCTCCCTCCCTCCCTCTCTCCCCCCCCTCTCTCCATCCTGAATGTGACTGTTATGTGACCAGCTGCCTGAAGCTCCTACTTCGAAGCATATTGGACTGTACTCTCAAACTGAGCCAAACAAAACCATTTTTTAAGTTCCATTAGGAAGGTATTTTGTTACAACAATAAAGACAAATAACTCACATGCCCTGTGAACTTGAAGACCTGAATTTAATATCCAGAATCAAGTAAAAGATCCATGCTCTGTCAGACACAGTGATAACATCTTTAATACCAGCACTTGGAAGCAAAAGCAAGCAGATTCCTGAGTTTGAGGCCAGCATGGTTTACATAGTAAGTTACAGGCTACACAGGGCTACTTAACGATACCCTATCACTGTTCAAATATATTCACATATATGTAATGCCAAGTAGAAAATGTAGAAATATGCCTAAGCAGCCTCAACAGTACTGATTGTGTAGGGAATGAAAGAAGGAACTAGACATGTACCACCAAAGTAGTTTGCTATTTCAAAAATGTACCACACATTTGTCATTTGTAAATTTATAATCAAACAGAATGAGAAAACAATAAGTGCATTTTAAAGACGGTGAAAAATGTGGAGTTAAACACAACTCAAAGAACAAAGCAAAATAGAATCTCATTTTTACATCAAACTGTACACAGACAATATGAAATCTAACAAGATACCTTTTAAATGAAAGAGTAAGACAACAGTCTAAAGTTATATTCATGAATACAAACTACAACCACCAGAGGAGTAAATACAGAACAAGAAGAACTCATGAGATCAAAACTGAATGAGAGGTCAAATGAGTGCAGAAAATGAAGACAGAGATTATGAATCTCTTAGAGAAGACAATGGATACTTCAGACAGAAAACAATGATCCAGCTAAAGAAAATCAATTGTTTTTATTCTAGGGAAATTGTGTTCTCTGTCCTTTAATGAAATAAGGAAACAGAATTCATTTATTTTTTGTATTACTAGTTTTTCAGTTTAAAAAATGGGTCTTTCAATTCGGTATGTCTACAGCTTTAGAGAAAATACAACAAACTATTAAACAGAATAATCAAAAGTAAGAGATGTTCTGGAAATCTTTCTGGATTTTACAGGTGAAGACTCGGCTCAATGGGAACTTAGTCAGGAAAGAAAAGGGTGAGTGAAGGGAGAGATGGAGGCAGAGATCATATATCAGTGCCACTCTGACAGCTAAGGAGGAAATTTGACTGTAGACTGGAAACATGGGTGGATTCCCCCATTGTTGTTTATACTAATTTTTTATAAACCTTTCCCTGAAAGAAGTAGACGCAAACTGACGAATGTTTGACTGAAATTATTAGTTAGATGGAATACGGGAATTTATATTTTAATAGTGAATAATACTTTACATACAAGATAGAGAAAACCAACAGGCAAAACATCTGATGATTACCTTTTTCAAATGTCACAGAAGTCTAAATTTATGCCAAACAGATCGCCAATTTCATGCATCAAAAAAAAAAAAAAGCCACTTTGTAAATACATTTTTTTCCCTTCAGACAAGGTAGTGCACCCTTGCAATCTTGACACCTGGGAGGCTTAAACATAGGATTATGAGTTAAAGGCCAGCCTATGCTACCCAGTAAAAGTTTGTGTGAAAATTAAGCAGTGGATTTTCGCGCGCCCCATGTCCCACCAGCAGGAAAAGGCGTGCAACAACAGGATTCTTCTTCGAACAACCTTTATTGTACAATACTCTGAGCAGGGGATCTCCACGTGGGAGAGAAATGCATTGCTTATATATGCCCAGGAGACTCGTGTCGCTACCTGATTGGTGCACTCTCCAGTAGCTCATTAGTATGCCCCGAGAGCAGGCTATGATGTATGAGGCGCATGTGCTCTAAGTCTCTTGGCTGGGCAACAGCTCTGTTTGCTGAGTCCTCGGCGGGAAGCCGGCGCCATGTTTGGGTGAGGCACAAATGGCTCTCTACATTGGATCACTACAGAGAGAAATAGGAAAGACCATGGAGAGAAACAGACAAACAGACATAATTTTGGCAAAGGTTTTTTTCCAAAAGGATGTAAGTTAATTTTATTGTGAGATCAAGTGTGTTTCTGCTTTTTTTAGATCAAATCCAGGCATTAGGTCATAAACTCTCCAAGGCACTTTCAGCTCTGATCAAAGTGTTCAGTTCCTCCATGTGCGATATTTTTTCTCTCCTTAGACTGAGTATCTTCTCAAAGCAGAAAGACAGGAGCATCCTTGAAGTTCCTCATTCGTTACTAAGTTCTGTGTAACTGGGTGTCCCTCGTTTCCCTGTCTCAGCACTTGCTGTCATTCTGTCTCACTCTCACACATGGCATAAGTAAATGTAGTGTGCCCTGCCATGTGACTAGTCACTATTACCAAGTGTAATAATGACTCTGAGGGTAGGGACCAGAAAGATAGTTAAACCTGGAGTCTAGAATCTGTCCTTGAATCAAAGAAACAAAGAATTGCCTTTGGAATTACAATTAAGGAGAGACACTGTCTAAATCTATATGGCAAATCATCTCTGAGGAGAAGATAAAAAAAGTACCCAAAACATATACAGCCAGTCTTATGCTGTCTTGTTAGGTTTCTGTAATGTAATAGAAATATAAACAAATTACATTTTAAGGATCAAATGTGATTGGCAAGAAGGAACAGATTATTAAATCAAAAATTGTTTTAAACACTATTCTGTTGTGAAACTATATGACTCCCACAAGCATATTTCATTAAAATGAAAAGATTTTGCAATAATATTAAATGTCATCGGTATACACTAAAAGCCAACACCTTTATACCAAATGAGGTAGCCTGAAAGTTTCAGTTAATCTAGTAACATCAAGCAAGACAAAATGGAAATCCATTGACCTGAACAAGCTAATGATTTTCTAGATCAGCACACAAATACTTAAGTGCAATGAAAATAATTATAGGTCATGTACTAAACCTCAAAAAATTTGTTGTCCATAATATTGGATTTTGCATTTGACACTGAGAGGTCAGAGAAATAATAGGAAGGCTACAGTTTCAGTTTATCCACAAATCATTTTATTCATGAATTGCTTCATTGCCAAAAATATTGTCTAAAACTCAACTGAAAAGGTCAATGAATTGAGTTGTCTTAAATGGGCAGCTATCTGATATCTGAATAGTGACTGTACACTTCAATATATGTATATACATATATGGCTACTTAAATTATGGCACATATGTTAGTGGCATTATGACATTTTAAATAATTTCATTATTCATAGATTGATTTATGACACAAAACACAAAATATCATTACAAAATCATCAAAATAACATGATGAAGTAAAGATGGAGTAAAATCATGTACTATACTTTGTAAAATCATGGACTAACATTTAAATAATGTATATTGTTCAAATGCCATATGCCTAATGAATTAACATTCTTCTTTATGTCCACAGTTTATTAAATACACAGCTGAACCTATTAGGAGTTTATAATCAGTTCTGGGACCAAATATTGACTTTGGTGTTGGCATTAACAGTATTTTTTTCTAATCTTGATGAGGCTCTCTCAATCTCTCTGTCTCTGTCTCTCTGTCTCCCCAACCTCTGTGTGTGTGTGTGTGTGTGTGTGTGTGTGTGTGTGTGTGTTTTAATATATTCTGCGGAATCCGAAACTCTGTTTTAACTGGGTGTGGCTTTCTGTAGTGATCTTTATCTGTTACAAGAGAAGTTTCCTTGATTATTGATACTGGCATTGAATAGTTAGTTATGTTTCTAGTATCAGATATGGTTTTCTTCTTGTAGAATGGATGTTAAGTACAATTAAAAAGTGTTGGTTACCTCCAAGATGTGTGTGACACTACTATACCCTAGGGTCATCGTGCATGGTGATCATTGATGTTGTTCAGGGGCCTTATTTCTGGGTAGTTAAATTTCTACCTGCTTTGGAAGCTTGTATGTTGCCTACTGATTGCATGAAAACTAGTCCTTAGGAAGAGGAAATTCAGATTAGTTCCAGCTCAAGGGTAAGCGAGCCCTGCTTCTGAAGTGGAACTTCAGCATTACTCTTCATCTACAAAATATACCTGTTTCTAAGGCTTAGAAATCATTTCAGAATAAAGTATAGGAAGATTGTAAGAGCCAGAAGATTAGGGAGTTTGTTTTAAGATTGAGTATCCTAGTAACATCAGAAGCTTCACATAAATTTCATTCTCATTAACATGACAGCCATAAGTAAGCTGAACAAAGACAACACTAACAGACATGCCAAACTGAATAAGGAAAAGACCTCACCCCTAGAGGCAACTAAGAAAAGCTGAAAATGATCTTCCCCAAATAAGAGCATACTAATTAGTTCACTGTCAAATGGCCATAACTGAAAACATGCCTACAAGTAATATTGTATGAGCTGACCGTGTTATTAAATATATATAAATATTTAATATATACAAATATGCATATAGTGTGTGTGTGTGTGTGTGTGTGTGTGTGTGTGTGTGTATAAAAACAATGAAACAAGAGGCCCTGGTTTGAAAGCAGGGGCAGGGAGAGGAGTTATGTGAGAAGGTGTAAAGGAAGTGAAGGGAAGGAAAAATGTTATTATATTTATATAATCTCAAAAATTAAGTAAAAAGGAGAGATAGATGATAGATAGATAGATAGATAGATAGATAGATAGATAGATAGATAGATAGATAGATAGATAGATAGATGTATGGATACATAGATACATAGATAGATACATAGATAGATACATAGATAGATACATAGATAGATACATAGATAGATAGTTTGTGTCATAGAGTATTGCAACTATACAGAAATTTTCTAATTGTAGTATAGGATTTTATTCTAGCTTTTTAAAGATGACTTCACTAAGCCTTCTTGGCTTCACCCTTAAATAAACTATTCTTGCTGCTTTCTATAGATGTTTATACAATGTAGATTGGGTATGCCTACACTCTCCCACACTTCACAGTCTACCTGTCTCCCAGAAGGACTGCTGTAACCAGGGACACAGGAGGCCTGCTTTAATCAGGGACAGAGGACCTCTTCCCTTAACCACAGACAGCACTGTCTGCCTCCCAGGATGCTTGCTCTTACCCCAGTCACAGAGAATATCTGTCTCCAATGAAGGAGAGGCTCCAGTAAGAGACACCCAAGCCAATTAACACCAGAGATAATCAGATGGCAAGAAGAAATCACAAAATCATAAGCAACAGAAGCCAATGAAAGTTGGCACCATCATATCTCCCACAACAGAAAGTCTCTCCCAGCAGCTGATACAGATAAAGTTACTTCCAGCCAAACTTGGACTAAGGTCACCAGGGGATCCCTATGGAAGAGTTAGGGGAGGGACTAAAGGAACTGAAGGGGATTGCAACCTCAAAGGAAGAACAACAACATCAAGGAACCCAGACCACTTAGAAATCCCAGAGACTAAGCCAAAAACCAAGGAGCATTAATGAGCTGGTTTATAGCCCCTGCTACATATGTAGTAGAGAACTGCCTTGTCTGGTTTCATTGGAAAAGAACATGCTTAATCCTGCAGAAACATGGTGCTCCAGGGAAGGTGTATGATGTCAGGAAAAGGTGGGAGTATTTGAAGGCCTGGGAGCACCTTCTCAGAAGCAAAGAGGAGAGGAGGATGGGGTGAAGAACTCATGGAGGTAGGATCAGGAAGGGGGTAACATTTAAAATGTAAATAAATAAAACGATTAATATAAATAAAAAGATGTTTATATAATGTGTGGGTTTTCCCTCTTGTGTAATATTTTTTGCTATACAACCAGTTTTTTTCATGTACTACTAAATTATTTTATACACTTATATTCTGTCAGTGCTATGTATTTAAATTAAATAATGAATTGCCAAGGAAGTATTGCTTAAAGTAATTATTTTTAACTTGTTAAATCCTTTCTTAAATTTGATCTAAAACACCAGGACTCAACCAATCATGGCTTCTTCTCCCCACTTGCATTTCATTCCTGCATGATCCTGTAATGTAAATTTATTAAATGTGTATCTCCCATTTAATAAATAGCTCTCTAAGTTCCAGCATTATTTTTCTGCTGTCTATTCAATATCCTTATTACAGATTAAAACTTTGATGTTACAATATTAACCCTAAAGTAGAAGTATTTGGGGCATAGTCTCTAAGGAAATAATTAGGTTAAATAGGTCCCAAAATAGGGCACTGATGGGACAAGACCATAGAGAGTTTGCAGATTTCCACACTTCACATGATCCCATAAAAAGAGTCACACACATGCAAAGAGAAGTCTTTATCCACAAGCAAGAAAGCCTTCCCTATTAGCCAAATTCACTAGAACCTCCAGAATATAGAAAGTAAATTTCCGATATTTACACACAAAACCTGGTGTGTTTTGTTATGGAAGCCTAAGAGTTTTTGAGTATCCTTATATAATTGTTTAGATAGAACAGAAAAGCTCAATATGTTCAAAATTCAGCTCTGTCCTATGACCCTAAAATCTGTTTTATCACCTTCCTCATCATGAGAACTGGTAAAATGAAAGACAATCAAACAAAGGGTGTGTACTTTGTGAAGACAATGTGTTTACTGTACAATATATACTCCTACAAATTTTTGGAAAAAAATAAAACTTTGGCAAATACAAGTTATAAAATATATTATTCCATCAATATTAATTTCCTAGCTTCAATGAATACAGCATAGTTACATAATCTTTTATGATAGAAGAAAGAAATATTACATGACATACAGGGAGCCTTTGGACTAATTTTATGACTCTTTTATAAGATTAATATTGTTTGAAATAAAATAGCAAGGATAAAACATAAACCACATCACTTTCCCTGTGCCCAAGCCTTCTGACAGCTTTGTTTCATGCAGATAGATGTAAGATACGACAGACATAAGTAGTTGCTCACTCTCCATTCTCTCTGTTCTAAAACCACAGCATCCTCCTTGTCAGGCATATTACCTAAATAAATACCCTACACCTCTGTGTCCTCTTCCTGGAATCTACTTTCCCAAGATAACTATCTGTCTAATCCGCACGCCTTCATAAGACTCTCCCCAATCATACATCCACTGTGATTTCTTACCACCCTGCCTGGTACTACATACTGCAACCCACATCAAGTCCCTAAATTAATGACTGCCTTTGCTTTTCTGTTCTAGTTTCCTAATTTTTCCACAGAACTTCTTGACTTCCATTAAACATTTCATTGACTTAGTGCTTTTATTGTATGTTAGGTTTCTACTCACTAAATTGTAAATCCCTTAAAGGCAGAAAGCATTGCCTACTAAGTTCTCCATAATTTTCAAAATACTCAGAAAAAAAAATCCAGGGATAGAGGAGTCACCTAGAATATCCAAATGAAATAATTCTCAAGTACATTAACTCAGTAAAATTTTTGTCATATATTGGTACTAACATTTTTTACTCTAATACTATCAAAATTCCTATAATGTATACATAAACATGCATATTTTACCTAACATATAATACCTATATACATATATATACCTAATATTATAAAATATTAGAAGTATTTTTAAAAACTGACAGCATTTATTACAGATCAAATTAAATATTAAATGTATAAAAGCTACTAAAATTGCAAGCAAAAGATTAACATTTAAGCATGAAATATGGAGATAATATGGATAACAGATGCATGAAGAATAATAAAAATACCAAGAATGCAAAGAAAACAAATAATTTTCAGTTTGGCTATAAAACTACGAAGTAGACACTTCTGGCCCAAGACAAGAGCCAGCCAATATTTATCAGGACTGGTGGCCTGCCCACAGATTGCTGGGCACCCAGAGGAGCCACAGCAGTGCTCTTACTCCTAAGCTCACAGTGAATCCATATTTCTTCTCCACTGACTATCCAGAGAGAGACCACATGAAACTCTCAGGGCACAGGTAGCTTGGTGCTGCCTGGGAAGAGACTGTTTAGGGCCAAACTCAGAGCTGGCCCACTGCCATTAAAACTCACAGCCTACCCAGAGAGCTGAACAACAAGAAGCAATCTCCCTCTGGAGCTCACAGGCCCATAGACCCACAGGAGAGACAAGCTCCAGTCACAGACAATAAGATCACCTAACATCACAGATAACAAAATGAAAATAGCCAAGCACAAGAATGTAAGAAACTGATACCAAGACAACCTGGCAATATCAGAATCCAGTTCTCTCCACAGCAAATAGTGGATATGCCAACTCACACAAGCATCAAAACAGAATACAAGAGATGGAAGGAAGAATCTCAGGGGCAGAAGAAACAATAAAAAACGATAACACAGCAGTCAGAGAAAGATAAGATTTAGACTGAAAACCATACTTCATGATGATGATGGAGGTTTTCCAGAAGGTAACATACTTAAAGAAGTACAGGAAAGCCTGGAGAACACATGCAAACAAGTTGAAGACCTTTAAGAAGAAAAGAAAAAAAAAAAACAAGAGTCACTTAAAGAGCTACAGGGAACCACAACAAAACAGGTGAAGAAACTGAAAACAGAAATAGAAACAATAAAAAAATCAAAAAAGATAACAACCCTGAAGTTGGAAAACCTAGGAAAGACATCAGGAGTCATAGACACAAGCATCAAAACAGAATACAAGAAATGGAAGGAAGAATCTCAGGGGCAGAAGAAACTGTAAAAAACATTAACACAGCAGTCAGAGAAAATGCAAAAATCAAAAAGCTTCTTACCCAAAACATTGAGGAAATCTAGATCACAATGAGAAGACTAAACCTAAGGATAATAGGTATAAAAGAGACAAAAGACTCCCAACTAAAAATCCCAGTAAATATCAACAACAAAATTATAGAAGAAAACTTTTCTAACCTAAAGAAAGACATGATCATGAACTTAAAGAAGCCTACAGAACCCCAAATAGATTGGACCAGAAACACATTTTTTCTGACACATAATAGTCAAAACACCAAATATTCAAAACAAAGAGAGAATCCTAAAAGCTGTAAGGGAAAAAGGACAGGGAACAAAAGGCAGACCAATCAGAATTACACCAGACTTTTCAATAAGACTATAAAAGTTAGAAAGACCTAGACAGATGTTATACAGACCCAAAGAGAACAAAAATGCCAGCCCAGGTTGCTATATCCAGCAAAACTCTGTCACCATAGATGGAGAAACCAATATGTTCCAGGACAAAACCAAATTTACACAGTATGTGTCCACAAATCCAGCACTACAAAAGATAATAGATGGAAAACACCATGAAAAGGGAAACATCACCCTAAAAAAAGTAAGAAATTAATTTTCTTGCAACAAACCCCAAAGAAGGAAAGCACAAAAACACTTCTACCTCTAACAACAAAAATAGTAGGAAGCAACAATCACTATTCCTTAAAATCTCTTCAAATCAATGAACTCAGTTCCCCAATAAAAAGACATAGACTGTCAGACTGAATAGGTAAACAGGGCCCAGCATTTTGAGAAAACTCATATTAGAAACAAAGACAGGCCCTTCTTCAGAGTAAAAGGTTGGGAAAAAAGCTTTCTAAACAAATGCTCCAAAGAAACAAGCTGGAGTAGCCATCTGAATATCAAATAAAATAGATATTCAACCAAAAGTCATCAAAAAGAATAAGAAAGGACACTTTTTACTCATCAAAGGAAAACCTATCAAGATGAACTCTCAATCATAAACATCTATGCTCTAAATACAAGGGCACTCACATTCATAAAAGAAACTCTACTAAAGCTCAAAGCACAATAATAGAGGGAGACTTCAGCACCCCACTCTCATCAATGGACAGATAATGGAAGCAGAAACTAAACAGAGACACAGAGAAACTAACAGAAGTTATGAACCAAATGGATTTAATAGAAATCTATAGAATATCTCACACTAAAACAAAAAATATACCTTCTTCTCAGCACCTCTTGGCACCTTTTCCAAAACTGACCATATAGTTGGTCATAAAACAGGCCTTGACAGGGACAAGAAGCACAAAACAATACCATGCACCCAATAAGACCACCATGGACTAAGAATGGTTTTCAACAACAACAGAAACAACAAAATGCCCACTTAAACATGGAAGCTGAACAATATTCTATGAAAAGATAGCTTTGTTAAGGAAGAAATAAAGAAAGAAATCTAATACTTTTTAGAATTTAATGAAAATGAAGGCACAGCATACCCAAATTTATGGAATACAATCAAAGCAGTGCTAAGAGAAAAACTCATAGATCTGATCGACTCCAAAAAGAAATGGGAGAGAGCATACACTGACAGCTTGACAGCACACCTGAAAACTCTAAAACAGAAAGAAGCAGATACACCCAAGAGGAGTAGACAGCAGGAAATAATTAAACTTGGAGTTTAAATAACCAAATAGAAACAACAAGAACTATACAAAACCAAATCAACAAAATCAATAAAAACCAGGAATGTTTCTTTGAGAAAATCAACAAAATTGATAAACCTTTTGCCAGACTAACTGTAGAGCACAAAGAGAGTATCCAAAATAACAAATAAGAAATAAAAGGGAAGACATATCAAAATAAACTGAGGAAATACAAAAAAATACTTAGATCATACTACAAAAGGCTATACTCAACAATTGAAAAAAATCTAAATGAAATGGACAATTTTTTAAATAGATACTAGGTACCAAAGTTAAATCAGGATAAGATAAACCTTCTAAAAAGTTCCATAGCCCCTAAAGAAATAGAAGAAGTCATTAAAAGTTTTGCACACACCCCCAAAAAATAGCCCATGACCAAATGAATTTAGAGCATAATTCTATTCGACATTCAAAGATGACCTAATACCAATACTCTCCAAACTATTGTACAAAGAAGAAAGAGAGGGAACACTACCCAACTCATTCTTTGAAGCCAAAATTATGCTCATTCCTAAACCACACAATGACCCCAAAAAGGGGGAACTTCAGATCAATTTTCCTCATGAACAATGATGCAAAAACACTCAATAAAATTCGTGCAAACTGTATCCAAGAACACATCAAAAGATCATTCACCATGATCAAGTAGGCTTCATTGCAGGGATGCAAGAATGGTTCAATATATGGAAATCCATCAACATAATCCATTATATAAACAAACTCATGATTGTAGGGAGCCGTTTGTGCCACACCCAAACATGGCGCTGGCTTCCCGCCGAGAACTCAGCAAACAGAGCTGTTGCCCAGCCAAGAGACTTAATGCGCATGCGCCACATATGTCATAGACTGCTTTTGGGGCATACTATTGAGTTACTGGAGGGCGCACCAATGAGGTAGCGACACGAGTCTCCTAGGCATATATAGCAGTGCATTTCTCCCCCACGAGAGAGGAAGACAGTGGAGAGATTGCGGGAGACCCCACCTGGAGGGATGGCAGAGAGATACCACATAGAGAGAGACCCGATAGGAGAGATTGCGGGAGGTCCCACATGGAGAGAGAGTGGACAGAGAGATCGCACATAGGAGACTGCACGTGAGAGGTCGCCTAGACAGTAGAACCCGGTAGGGAGTCCCCGGCTCAGAGAGAAGTTTCCTGCTCAGGAAGTCCCCTGCTCAGAGTGCTGTACAAATAAGGTTGTCCGCAGAAGAATCTGTTTGTTTGTCCCATGCCTGTTCCTATCGGCGGGAAGCGTGGACGCGTGGCACATGATCATCCCATTAGATCCCAAGAAAGCATTTGACAAAATTCAACACACCTTCATGTTAAAAGACTTGGAAAGACTGGAAATTCAAGGTCCATACAAAATTCAACACACCTTAATGATAAAAGACTTGGAAAGACTGGAAATTCAAGGCCCATACTTAAACATAGTATTAGTAATATATAGCAAACAAGTAGCCAACATCAAAAAAAATGGTTAGAAACTTGAAGCAATCCCACTAAAATCAAGGACTAGACAAGGCTACCCACTCTCTCCCTACATATTAAATATAATACTGCAATACTAGCCAGATCAGACAGCAAAAAGAGATCAAAGGGATACAAATTGGAAAGGAAAATGTCAAAATATCCCTATTTGCAGATGATATGATATTTAGTGACTAAAAAATTCTGCCAGAGAACTTTTACAGCTGATAAACACCTTCAGAAAAGTGGCTGAATATAAAATTAACTCAAACAAATCAGTAGCCTTCCTCTACTTGAAGGATAAATAGGCAGGGAAAGAAATTTGAGAATTAACACTTTTCACAATAGTCACAAAGAATATAAAATACCTTGGTGTGACCCTAACCAACTAGGAAAGGATCTGTATGACAAGATAAACACAAAGAATTCTCAACTAAGGGATATTGAATGGCTGAGAAGCACCTAAAGAAATGTTCAACATCCCTAGTCATCAGGGAAGTGCAAATCAAAACAACACCAAGATTCCACTTCATAATGGTCACAATGGCTCAGATCAAAAACTCAGGCAACAGCATATGCTGAAGAGGATGTGAAGAAAGAGGAACAGTCCTCCACTGTGTGGGGGGTTTTAAGCTGGTACAAACACTCTGGAAATCAGTCTGGTGTTGCCTCAGAAAATTGGACATAATACTACCTGAGGACCCAACTATACCCCTCCTGGGCATACATCCAAAAGCAGTTCCAACATCTAACAAGGACACATGTTCCACCATTTTCATAGCAGCCTTATTTATAATAGCCAGATGTAGATTGACCTAAGCTGCTTGTATTTTAATGTTAATTCCACTTCCCCAAGAAGGGCTTGCTAGTCATGTGACTCCAACTGATCCTTCCCATTTTAATTAGTAAAATAAAGGAAAGCCAGTGACTGGACAGGACAAGGGAAGTATAGAGGGTTGAGAGCTCTGAGGAGGTCAGAGGACAGAGGTTAGAGATTGTGGCAGCATGGAGCTTTCCAAGGACAAGCTGGACCCAGGTGGGATTTATTCATGTTAAGAAGCTATGAACATTAAGGATTTTAGAGGTCTAATATCTCATATAGAAGGGCAGTTTGTATCTTTGTCTATTTGATGTAATCTTGTTGTGTAGAGGATTTGTGGATTGAAAGTTGAATATATAAACCTGTATGGAAAGCTATCAGGCTGTAGAGCTGTGTTTGTGTGGGATTTTAGGATATAGAAATACCCCAGAACAGAGGTAGAGAACAGGCGGTGGTAAACTGCCAAGGGAAGGAAGCTGCGCGAAAGAGTTGGGCCGTGTTGGCAGCTCAGAGTGTACTCCAGAGGTATGTGGGGCTCCATATCAAGGTTGGGCCTGAGGAGTGAGACCTCAAGGCCAGTAAAGAAATAAACCATTTTTTATTTTTAAATATTTACTGCAACAGCCAGAAGCTGGAAAGAACCCAAATATCCTTCAACAAAGGAATGGATATAGAAATTGTGGTACATTTACACATTGAATACTACTCTGCTATTAAAAAACAATGAGTTCATGAAATTCCTAGGCAAATGGATAGAACTGGAAGCTATCGTCCTGAGTGAGGTAACCCAGTCACAAAACCACACTCATGGTATGTACTCACTGATAAGCAGATACTAGCTCAAAAAGCTCATCAATACCCTAGAAACAATTCACAGAACTTAAGAAGCTCTAAGAGAAAAAGGCCAGAAGGTGGATGCCTCAGTCCTTCTTAGATGGGAGAAAAAACATTCATGGGAGGAAATAATGGGACAAATAGAGGAGCAGGAATTAGAGAAAAAAAATCATCCAGAGACTGCATGACCTGGGGATTCATTCCATACACAGCCACTAAACCCAAGCACTACTGCTGGTGCCAAGTAGTGCTTACTGGCAGGACCCTGATACGGATGCCTCCTCAGAGGCTTTTCCAGAGCTATACTAGTACAGAGGAGGATGCTTAGAGCTAACCATCAGACTGAGCACGGGGATACCAATAAAAGAGCTAGAAAAAGGACTGAAGGATTTGAAAGTATCTGCATCCCGATGGGAAGAACAAAATTATCACTAACAACCCCACAACAGCTCCCAGAGACTAAAACACCAACCAATGTGTTCTTATGGAAAACCGCATAGCTCCAGGTGCATATGTAGCACTGGATAGCGTTCTCTGGCATCAGTGCGAGGGGTGGCCTTTGGTCCAGTGAAAGCTCATTGCCCCAGTGTAGGGAAATTCCAAGTTGCTAAGGTGGGAGAGGGTGGTTGGGAGAGAGAGCACCATCACAGAGGCAATGGTAGGGGAAGGGAGGATGGGATTGGTGAAAGGGGGCAACATCTGAAATGTAAATACACTGAATATCCAATAAAAAAGAAAAAAAAACCTAGGAAGTCAAAAGTAGATAGCTTATTCATGCAGCCTCCCAAGAAGGAAAATTTCATCATAAACATACCAGAAGGATTCTTCTAAAATAACAAAACATGAGAAATATTATTAAAAACAGGTCCTGTGTTGGCATATGTCTGTCATCTAAGTACTTGAAAGCTGACATAGAATCACAAGTTCAATACCTGCTAGAAAATTATATTAGGAATGTCTAAATAAATATATGAATAAAATGTTTTAATTGAATAGTTTCTTCTCAGTCTAGATGAGCAGCCTCCTTCCAGAAGCAATTTTTTAAATGAAATTTAACAATGCCTTTGCTGTATTCCCAATAATGTCAAGGTTCAAATACCCTTGCCTTTATAGTTTATTTTAAATAATGCATTGTACTTCATGGGCTAATGTATGAGTCCTGTTGCTTCTTTTTCCTGCCTTGACTAACCCAACATAGAATTATACCATGTGGTAAGAAGTATAATGTATCTTCAAAGATATTCACATGTTCATCATGAAAACCTGTCTATGCATATGTTTACCTTACCTGGCAAAAATCCTCTGCAGATAAGACACATAGATTCCCCCAGTGAGCCCAAGATCATCTCAGGAAACTTAAATGAGAAAACTTTTGCTGGTACAAAAAGTCAAGGGTGAGGAAGCAGAAGATATAACAGAAAAAAACACTCAAACATAAAATGATTTGACCTACGTCCTTCAAAATGACTGGAAAAACCTACTGAACTATTTAATTTTATTTAGTTCTACTGCCACACCCCACAAGCACAAACACAAATGCATGGATACACAGCCATCCAATAGGGCATGGGAAACCTACCAGTGCCACTATCTTAAAAAAAAAACAAAAATGCTCTCTCTCTCCACAGTTAGCCACATCAATAACTACTCAATGTATAAATCATAAATAGTTAAATAGTAGGGCCTGAAGAACAACTTTTCCTTGCATGCTAGAAATGTTGCTAGATTGATGTTGTGAAGGTTGTGTTCAGACAACCATAGCTGCTGTCAACTCATGGGTATCTAGAAGAAAGCATTTCACGGAACGCCCACCTCTGGCTTCTCCATTCTTCCCACCCTCTTACTCCATATTCCTGAGCCTAGGTGATGAGAAGACCATTCAAACAGATGTCCAAGAGAAGGAAGAATATGGAAGGAACAAAAATTTGGGGTAGGAGATAGAAATTATCAGACATTATTGTATACATGCACGAAATTCTAAAAATGGGAGCCAATTATTTACAGAAAAGTACATTTTACTGAGATGTCACCATTTTGTCATTCAAGCATTAATTTAAAATGACTGTATATATGCATACGCATATAGAAAACAATCTTTTCTAAGTCTTTGGAGACAGAGATTCATAAGCTAAGAAATACTGGCACCCTTTGGAAGCTTAAAATGACTCCCAACTAAAAGAGCACAAGGAAGACTTGAGTCTTCTAAGGGATGGTATCTAAAACCACTACACACTAGCTGAGGCTAGAAACACACTCTCTCCAAGAACCTTCAGTTTTCAGTAGACTATTGAGGTATATTGTGTGAAGGTATCTCTGCTCCTGGGCCTATACCTTAAAGATGTTCCAGTATACCACAAGGACACATGCTCCACTGTATTCATGCCAGCTGTATTTGCAACATCCAGAGACCAGAAACAAGACAGATGTCCCTCAACCAAAGAATGGATTCAGAAAATGTGGTTAATTTATACAATAAAATACTATTTAGCAATTAAACATGAAGACATCATGAAGTATGCAGGCAAATGGATGGAACTAGAAAATATCAGCCTGAATAAGGCACCAAGACCCAAAAAGACATGCATGGTATGTACTCACTGATTAGTGAAGATGACTATGTATTGCCCATTGTTGATTGCTATGCCAACAGAAAGTACTAGTAGATCTTGGTATTGTTCCTGCAGCCTATCATCTGGTTTTTAGTTTTGTAAACATTCTTCTTTATTTCTAGCTTATTACCTTTTATAAAGACCTAATGGCCAATAGCTGAGCAAGAAGTGAGGGAGGAACTTTTGTGAACAGCCTCTTGGGGAAGACAAATGTAGGAGATTCGCCAGTGGGACTTGGTGATGGGTGGTGAATGAGAGCAGAAAAGTGAACAATTAGCCATGTGGTGGATTGTAGGTTAGTTAGTCAGGTTAAGGTTAGACTGACCTAGCTAAGAGTCTGCCCAGCTAAAGGCCTAAGTTCCAGTTTTATAAACGTTCACCTTCCCCACTAGCTGATTGGCTTTAATAAAGAGATATCATTATTTAACCACTGGCAGGGTCTGAAAGTCCTGCTATAGTATTTATAGCAGGGAAAGCAGCTGAGTCTACTGGAAGCTGACATGGAGAGTGTGAGTTCGTAAATTTTGTTGTTTTTAGGTCATTAAATGCATGGTCATTCATCATAGCCACAATAGAAATTAACCCATGTTGCTAATGCAAATGGCTTCCTCTGAGCTACTAGCTTCTTCATACATTGTTAGTGATTCTCAGAAAACAAAATGCATCCCAGAAGGAAAAGTGGGAAATTAGAAAGTTGCTTTAAAGGATATGAAAACCCTCCAGAGAAGGATGCCAAATCCCTGTCTCTTCAGCATGTGCCCTTTGAGTTCATTAAAAGTACAATGCTTGAGCATAGCTAATGTTTTATGTATTGTCTAATCAAACCAGTATGATAGCACCCAAAAGATAATGATGGCTGTGTGGGTGGCCTTTCTACTTTAATGACAGTGTTTATAATCATGCAATACTGAAGCTACTCTCAAACACTATAAACAGGAGTACACATCATTATAATGCTTCAGAAAACATTTGGATAGTGTTCATTATATATTAATATACATTTGCAAATATATGGGCTATTGCTCAAATTATTCATGATATTGTTAAACATTTGACAAGCAAAATATTTAACAGCATAGTTTAAATCTTTTTAGAATCATGAATCATGAGGAGGGTATTGTACATTTAGTAAATGTATGTTCTCAATATTTCCTTAAACCATACCCACATTGATAACATCAACAGTACAATATTCAGTTAACATAGAATAATTTATAATTATTCATCAGCCTAACATATTTTTATAGATAGAAACATTTATCTACAAAACAGGGTGTGTTAGATAGGTAAATCACCTTCCATTGTCTAAACTTATCTGTAGTTGGGAAGAGCACATTCCAGATAAATAGTGTGATGCTAAAAACGTACATCAGTTCAAAGATTACAAATTGTCGTCAATAGCTACCACCTTCAGTGAAACAATCTTCTCTCTGATAAGCCTCCTTCTCACACTGTCTCCTCTTCTGTGTCTATCTATTTCTCATTCCCCTTTGGCTTTCTTTCTGGTCTCCCTCCCTCCTTCTCTCTCTCTCTCTCTCTCTCTCTCTCTCTCTCTCTCTCTCTCTCTCTCTCTCTCTCTCTCTCTTCTCTCTCTCTCTCCCTCACTTTCTCTCCCTCTCCTCCCTGACATGGACTACATTTTATAGCCACCTGTGTTATTCAGAATAATCCCCATAACTTGGTCACATCACTGAACTTCTGTCCAGGTAAAGTGAGATCTCTACGGGTTGGAGAGATTAGGCCATGTTATCTCTCATGGTGTCATGGTAGCCATTAGTTTGCCTAGTAGAAAAGTAGTATCTCCAGATCCTCAGTGTTCTGCTATTACAACTTTCACTAGGCCTTTTACCAAATGTCTCATCCCTCCTAACCCACTTAACATGAAGAGCAAAAGGGTGTCAAGAAAGTTCTTATTGAACCGTTTTCACCAAGAGTCTGACAACTGGAGGTAGTTCAAATAGATGTTCACTCAAAACAGAAGAAACAATGCCTGCCATCAAGTGCAAACCACTTTGAGTCACATATTAGTAGAAAAATATCTAAAGTGGTGGATCCCTGAGAGATGATCATACTGGGCTTTTCATGGAACTGAACATTATGAGTGACGACACATGTGGGTTAAAACAAAACGATTCTTCGGCTGTTGTCTTCCCACCACACAGATTCCCCTTCAGTGAGTGAGAGGAGTTGATAGACTGAGTCAGATCTTCAAGGCCCATCCACACTGTACTTCTTTGTACAATCTTAGCTCTTTGCTTATGAAGCCTTGGGCTGAGAATCCCCTCACTGCCTGTGACTGCCTTGTTGTTCCTTTACAGTTATTCAACAATGTTTCCCTCATGGCTTGTGGACAAAAAGACCCAGGCACCTTTCCTCTCTGGAAAGTTTAAGACCCATTCTTTAAACATGCCTTCTCCATAAACTCATAAGTTTATTTTACACTCTACCAGTCTAATTAATCTACTCCTTTGAGGACTCTCCCAGCTGATGTTTCTCCAAGGGTTCATTTTTTATTTTTTTTATTTTTTGATATTTCCCTCAGATCTACCCATTCTAAACTCTGTGAAGAGTGTAGCCTTTGAGAACTAAATTCAGAAGAGCTCTTTTTATCTGTTATTTTTGACGCCTTCCTATATTACTTCTTGACTCAAAGGACAGGACTAGAGAAAAAAATTACCAAGAAAAAGGAAAGTTTGCAAATAGTTAAAAAAAATAGTTGCCTTTTTACTGTTTATTATCCATATGATGATCAACATTCTCAATCATATTTTTACATTTTATTTATCTACTTTGTGTACATTAGAGAGGAATGCATGTACACATGTTACAGTCAGAGGACAACTTACAAAAGTCAGATCTCTTCTTCTGCCATGGAGTTCTATGGGGTGAAATCACACCTTCATGTTTGGGTGACCACACCTATATCTGCTGAGCCATTTGGATAGCCTATGGTCAACATTCTTATAAAAGATGCAACTTGGTATCAAAAAATAATTAAAATGTAATTAAATTCTAAAAAACAGACTTTTACCTTAACTAAAATATGTGTTTTGTCCTTATAATTACGGAACATGAGAAACAAAGCGAGAAAGTGAGTACATTTGTGAACATCATATGCTCTAGCTAACCAGAAAGTACTGAGTAAAGTTGGAGCACCCTTTTTATGCTCACCAATAAAGAAGTTAATACATAGGTCATTTGGCCAAGACCATACTGCATGGGGAACAAAAGACACAATACAAATAAGTTCCTAGGTTTGTTTTTAGGTACTTCATTCAGCCAGGAGAGATCAAAAGGAATCATTTGCTTCATAGAGATTCATAACAATGAAGCACTTATCTCTATATTTAATCTGCATGAATGTCTATACTTATGTAGTCATCCTGTATATTATGTTTTTTTTTCAAAACACAAAGGATTTGGCCATTTTTAACACATTCCTTCAGGGATCTAGGGAATCTCAAATTTTAAATAGAGCTCTCAAGATATTTATAACACATGATGTGTCAAAGTCAAAGCACAGGCAGACTAAAAAATTCTGTTCAGTACTTTTGAACTTCTATATACCTTGTCTACTCTTTCATAGATTTACATATATGAATCTGTGTTTGCACTTGTGTTCAATAACCAAGATATCTCATTATTCATATATAAATATTTTAAAGGCTTCCAGCATCTGAAATACTCTGGTTCCAAGTATTTAAGAAAGTAGACACTAAACCTTTATTTTCCTTTGACACTACACAAATGTTTCACATACATCATTATTTTAATCTGCATACTAACTTTGAGACAAGACCATAGGAAAACTATGCTGAATAAATTATTTCCCCAAACACTTTATGTTTCACATTAATTAGGTCTGAGAAACAGGGTGTTGATTGTCCAAATTAGTTGAGCAACTTAGATTTTAAAAGAATATTCAAGTTCAGAAGGATGGCTCAGCAAGTAAAGGTACCTGCCACCAAGAATGATAAACCTCAATTCTATCCCTGAGTATGTAAGCATACTAGAAGAAAAAATCTGACTCCTACAAGTTTTTCCTCTGATTTCTGCAGGGATGCTGCGTTATTTATGTGTGTGTACATGCATAAATGCACATGTGCATGCATACATACATACATACACAAAAATATGCAACACCTTTAATCCATGTAAATCATAAATTAAATGTCAGGTTTCACTGCTATAAGTAAAAACCAACAAAGATTGTTGGAGGGATTCAATGAGACATTAATCTGGAGTTTCTCCTCAGCTTCTCAGTCACTATGTTTACACAGAAGTCAATTTTAAGGCAGTAAAATTTATATAATATGTTGAAAGGCTCCCAACCACTGAAAAAGATTTTATAGGTTCCATAGAAGTGTAATACTGACCGTAGGTAAGGTTTGTATATTTAGTGCTAATGGAGTCTCTAATTTAGAATAAAGATTTGCAATCTATGATGGTGAGGGTATTTGAGATAATAAATTGGCCAACTGGACTTGAATCACAACTACCCAGAATGTCTATAGAGAGAATACTCTAGTGGCTACACAGAATGTCTATATAGAGAGAATAATGCAATGGCTAAATAGAATTCAACCATATGACTTTGCCATATTATTTAAATTTCTATGTGTAAAATAAGATTAAATGACTGTACCCATATACAACGACAAAGTAGTGATTTGCAACTAAAGCTTCTGAAAGAGTGCAGATAACAAATTAAGCTCTCGATGAATCTAGCAGTTATAGTGAACAAAAATTTATATTCCACACTTGATTTCTGGACCTTTAAAATCTGTTGAGGAATACAATAGCCACATTTACCTACTTCAGTGAAATTTTATATTATTGACAAACTTGGAGGGAGACACAAACTTGAATCCAATAAATGTTTTAAGATAACCCTATGTATATCAGAAAAAGGACAACAAACATGATGGTTAAGGTAGTTGATTTTGCTCACAGGAAAAGAATAAGTCAAGTCTATCTGTAGCACAATTAAGAAGATGTATAAAGTATGATGGTGAGACAGACATGTCAAAAAGAGGTCACAGTGTCAGGCTATTCCAAACAAAGAGGGTTAATATGTCAAAGACCCAGAGAAGATGAAGCCAATTAGAACCTGGCATCAAACAGAATTTAGATCTAACTAAAAGAGCAAAAGAGAACTGCTGAGGGTGAGAAGTGGTTGTTTGATCCTTTTCCTTAATTGCTTTAGTGTCTGTGAGAGAGTGAGTGAGACACAGAAAAAGAAATTAGGAGGTAAAGAGAGAAACCATTGCAGCTTTCCTAACAAGAGATGAAGAGGAGTTGGGTTAGAATTATGTCAACAGACACAGATATGAATAAAGAGAATTGCAACATGACTTAGAGGAAACGCTGAGAATAAATGATAGGAACAGTCATACATCTGTAAAAGAATTATCATGCTTTTTGTATGTAGAAAATGTGTATAACAGAATTTTAAACTTATGCCAATATAGGCAATATTCAAAGTCTGACTGCCATGTGGACATTGGGATATGAATTATGATTGTGTAAATAGTTCACATTTAATTCAACACTTCCCATGTAAACATCCAATGGAACGCCATAACAAGTTCACTGAGTGTTTACTGTGAGTTTTCTATGTGGGATATCTCGTGTTTTGTTTTATTTGGGTCTCATGAGTTGCCAAAAGTTTTTATTTTGTATTTTCTTTCTGCCATTCCTTTTTCCCTTAGGCAGGCTCAGAAGGGAAATCAGTTCAGGATAATATGTTACTTTCTGGCTTTATACTTGAAGCAAAACTGTTTGTTTTCTTGCCATACTTCCCGAAAGATAGATTGCTTTCTGAACTGTATGAACGTGCAGATTGAGAAAGGAAGGTTGAACTCTTATTTATCTAACCTGCTTGCTCACATGAGAAAATCCAAATTACATGATTCTCATCTCAGAGTATGTTGATCTCCACTTGTAGCAAAGGCTTTGCTGTGAGGAGAAACCTTCCCAGACAGATTTTTCTTTTTCAGTGCTGCTAAGAGTCCAGTCTTTCTAACCAAACAACCAGCTTTCAGAATTTGGCCTTATATTTACCTAAACACATGCTTCTGACCCCAAATTTCTGAGTGATAGACTTCCCCAGTGCCCATGTACAGGTAAAGTGAGTCGCTCCAATATTCCACATCCAGATATTCTGAAGAGTGTCAATTTTGAAATTGTGTACAATTAGGAGAAGCATTATATTTGCAGAGAATGATACCTAGGAGTGCTGAGCTGATCAAATGGTACAAAGTCCCTAATGAAGACAAAATAGAAAAAGTGAGCCTATTCTCTTCCTTGTAAAGGTATTGCTATAACAAGCCAGCCTTTTGAGACTCCCCAGTCCAGTTTCACATCTTTTTCTAAAAAGATTTCAAAAATACTGTTATAAGTAGCCAATTCTTTAAGGCTAATACAAATGCATACACACACACACACACAAACACACACACACACACACACACAGAGAGAGAGAGAGAGAGAGAGAAAGAGAGAGAGAGAGAGAGAGAGAGAGAGAGAGAGAGAGAGAGAGAGAGAGAGAGAGATTATATGTCCAAATTGACTATTTCTTGTACCTTAGTAAAACATTTATAGAAGGAGGCTGACAAGAATAAGTAAATGAAAAAAAGGAGTGGAATTTTTCATAGATATTCATAATATTTTCCTTTTGTTTTTCTGGAGCCTCTATTTTTCCAGCATTAAACAATCTTCATTTCTTGAGTCATAAGTAGAAGATCAGATATGATGAGTGATTGAACAGTATCCTAAGATGCAACTAACAGTGTAGGTTAGGAGGCCTCCCAAGAACTCAGAAGTGATCGGTCAGCCCTGCTTTTCATGAGATAATCTTCAGCTAACTTCTTAAACCACAGAGATGGCATATTTGTTTCTACATGTTATCAAAACTCGCCATAAACTCCCTAGGGTGTGGTTCTGCCACAAAAAGTTTGACTTACTCATGTCAATATTCTTCATGAATGGGAAAGGGTTTGTCAACTGTAGTAATTACTAGATGATGTGAAACAAGGTGTATCACAAAGCTCAGCTACAGCTTTGAAATCCTCCACCTCAGTCCCTGATTCCTTTCAACTCTTCATATTGGCAGCTGTGTTTATTATATAAGAGGCTTATAAATAATTATCCAAAGCTTACAAAAGCTATACAGATAACTGTGGCATTTTGACTTATTCATTAGGCCTCCCTGAATGGCATATGCAAATCATCTGTGGGACTGGGGAAACAGGATTAGGAAGGTAGGAAGTTCTATAATTTTCTCTACTCCCATCTTTCCACTGTCTTAATTAGCACCAAGCCAAACATGTCCATGCCCAGCAGTGTACTGGTAAACGTTTTATAACCAACTCTCCCAAAAAAAAATCAAGCAACTGTTATTGGTAGTATTTGACAATTTTTTTTTGCTGTGAATTCTCTCAACAGGGGCAATTTCAAGATCCCCAACATGATACCATTGATCATGGGACAGGGACAATATATGCATGATTTGCTCAGAGGTACCACACTAGTACACATGCACATCACCCAGCATGTCTTATTGCCAAGCAGCAGGAACACTGAGGACAAGAAAGATGAGCATGAAAGCCTAAATTATAAGCCATCACATTGCTTGCTATTAACATTTTGCCACAATTCTCACAGGAATGTCACTTTCACAGCTTAGACAATAAAACCATTAACCCCTAGATAATGCTGTCACTATGAAAAGCTATGCTCTGCACGTAATTTTTTAAAGTTCATAGGAATAGAAGCTCATTTTAAGCATTTTGACATGGCATAAATGATATAGCATGAAAAATTGAAATCTTTATCAGATTAAGGGAGGGCATGTGCTGCCAGGTGTGGTATGTAAGTAATTGTGGGAAGCACTGGGTGATATTTGCTCTTCTAAAAATGTAACTGTTGTGTAAGAAGCTTGTCATAGTGGAACCCTTTCCCTCATACTTTTTGCCTAACACCTTGGCTGACTTGAGGTCTGCTGAAAACAGTAAGTCTAATCCTGAACAAAACTGGGATATTGCACCTTTCCAGCAACTCATGTTCAATTACTACTGAGCTTAATGAAGCATCATCTCCAAGACATACTTACTTGCCTTTGCATAGCTCGGAGATCAATTTCCTTGCATCAACCAGAGAAGCAAAATTGTTCCTAAAAGAATATTCATTCCACTGTTTACCGTGCCTGAAAATGTATTCTCTTTTCTAGTTTTAAAGTGGAGAAAGCAGAGGAAATTCGTTTGGGACAAGTGATTTCATCACACAGCATGTTAAGAATTCTTTTTTAACATCTACAGTTTCTATCCAGTGTACATAACCACATCACCTCTGGTTTTATTCCTGCCTCTGGGTCTTTTTGTCAATGTCAATAACCTTGCCACATGGGGCTACTCAAGTTCAAATTGACACAAATTAAATGAAATTAAAAATTCATTTCCTAGCTACCCGAATCATATTTCAGTGTGATCATTTGCCACAGATGATTAGTGGCTGCCATGTTGGACAAAGCAGACATCGATCATTCCCATCACAGAAAATGTTCTTTTGGATAGCACTGGATGAGTTGGTTTGGCTGGGTTATGCTAAAACTATAAAACAGAGAAGGGGGGGTGAAAGAAACTGTCAGTTGCCTAAACCTGCCACTATGTTGAGATGCCAAGAACATCTCAATATTGACATTCAGAACCCAGTATTCTCAAGATAATATGCAACACTTTCATAATTTTATTGAGAGAAATGGAGGAATCATGTATCAAGCCATGTTTAACATTAATTCTAAAGCGTGGTGTATGTGTCAGTGGGAGAAGTAAGATTCTAGAAACCCAGCATCGGTTTCTTCACATATTGTACAGTTCTCCTTGACCTTGGTATATCAGAAATATTACCAGGTTTGCTTTAGTGTTTCACAAAAAAAATTCTCCACATCCTCCCCAATTCCTCAGCAGCCCAGATGTTTCCTTTCAAAATCTTGCCTCTATCCAATGGAAAGGCAAAGGGCATTCATAGAGCCTCCTGACTTGGTGATATTAGTAAAGGTGACTTTGCTTCTATGACAAACAAAAACTAATAATTGTTCATTTAATTTAATTTTGCAGAACCTCAGTTGAATTAATAGATGAGTTGTGCAGCAACAATTCTGTCCTTGGGCCTGATCAGAGCTATACCAATAGAAATATCAACAAAACCAATGCTATAAAGGCTGAGACACAGATAGTGTTTGTAGTATGTCCAGCTGTCAGAGGCTCATAGTTCATTGTAGAAATATAATGTAAAATAAAGATAGACATGGAAAGTTTTATATGCACATTTTGTTCTAGATAAGCTAAGTTTGATCATATAAGTTAAAAATAATATTATGCACATCAACTCACATACATAGACATACTTACTGGATTTATAAAAATGACATGATTGAAGTAAAACATTTCTGCTGGAGTTATCTTTGGTTCATCCCTTCCTTACTGTGCCTGGCCCTTTTTAAATAATGCTCTTTTTGTCTGGATCTCACTTGCCCAGTCAACAAGGGATGTAGCCTCACTCACCCTCAGTCTCTGAGAGTGCCTGCTCACAGTCATCTCCAAAAAGGATTTTCCTCCAAGACTGTGGTGCTTGGCATAAGATAGAACCATGTGTATCCCCAATGTCTTAAAAAAGATGATTGCAGGATATTTACAACACTTCTTAGCTTGCTTTGCTTAAATTCCAAGGAAATCAAGAGATTCGAATGGTGTTTCCTAGTCATGTTTGACCTTTCCCTGTTTCAGTTACTGAATTTGATATTGTTTAGTTTTTGTTGCTTACACTTAAATGACCGAAACACTTTCCAACAAATTGTAGATTATTGTCTTAATTTTTGAGTCCTAAAGTCATTGTCACGATAACAAAAAACATTAGCTCCAATTACTCAACAGTGATTAGAAGAAATTCTATTTTTTCCCAAAGTCCTATGTGTCTTAACATTTCAATGTTGTTGTTTGCCTATGTCCAGTTTGCAGGCTGGTGATAGCAGCAGACTGGTTTTCTACCCACATTTGAAAAAACAACTAATATTCACTTGTTGTCCTAGATAAACTAAACAAAAACAACATTTACTGACATGTTACTTGAACTTCTGCAGGGGTCAGGAAGAAACTACAAGAAACTTTCATTTTTTCTACCCTGTTTGTCCTGTCATCTGTAAAATTTAGCTGGAGTAAAGAGGCACCTATTCCCCATCCATCACTGTAAGTTTGGGAATAATTTTATTGCTGTGAATGTATTTGGCAGTTCTCCCATCTTAAAGTAGAAGATGGTAAGCCAGCCCATTTTCTCATAAGATATATGCTCCTGTATCCTCAGCCAATATTCCTTAGTCTGCTGAAATACATTAAGGACTGGGAAATGTGAATAGACTTGCCTAGCTGTGTCTTAGGAGGGGATTGAACCATAAGGCATATAGCACATAACTCATACATAGTATAGTAAATAACTTTAGGGATAGATACTTCTTTTCTCTAAAGAAGAATCTTGAAATAAACCACAGGCTATGATCAAGTCAAACTACAAGCTACACCTCACTTACTTGCCAACCAGACAAACAATAAGTCCTTTGTGTAAGTTTAGAAATGTATAGGAAAATGAACACTAAGTAAATATAATACAGGATTTGCAAGTATTTAAAACCTACATTAATACAATGCAAAAAAAAGCAGCTTTATTGTACAAATTCCACTGAATAAATTTCCCCCTTTTATAAAAACAAATAAAAGGAATTCTAATCATTGTAATATGCCTTTGAATAGACTAAATTCTACATATATATCTGTCTGTTGCTTATTGATGCTTTTTTGCTATACAATATACAATATATTCTTTTGAATGGATCTTGACAAAGAGTTTTCAGTGTATCATCTGTCATCTCAGCTGGCACAACAGTTGTGACAAGAAGATACTATAGTATCACAGAAACTGAAGCTAGCCAGGAAGTCAGGAAAGGGGGCTTGATGAAAGATACAGTAAACAAACTACTGTGCCATTCCCAGCATTCTCCAGATGCCATATCAGTAAGAATAATGTATTGGCCAACTGTTCATGTACTTCTTTGTTGTCTATC
Organism: Micromys minutus; assembly: GCF_963924665.1. NCBI lineage: Eukaryota > Metazoa > Chordata > Mammalia > Rodentia > Muridae > Micromys > Micromys minutus. The sequence continues at coordinate 29,992,875 of NC_137983.1, read as the reverse complement.
TCATTCTGCTAAAATGTCAACAACATAAAGAGATCCTTGACTGCCTGAATTCCTACTGAACTGTCTGGCATATGACAGGCACTCTGTAAGACTTGGATGAGCAAATAAATTAACAGAAAAACCATCTACCTTGGAAGAGCAGGGTGGATCAACATGTTTCAGTTATTTTCTGTCTATTCATATTGTTGTTAACTATTTGAGCTCAAGTGTGTCCATGTTGCATGTTGACGTAGCTTGGGAGTTTTTATTACATCTGTGGTAGGTAGGAAGCCCTCAGGAGATATTACAAGATCATGATAAATGTCAAGAAAACTGGAATCATTACATTATTGGACTAACCTAGCCCTTTCCTCACATCCTAAGAAGGAGACTTTTTTGAACCTTGTACTTATCGTCACAGTTCCTCAGTTACAATGGAAGAATTAATACCAAACAACTAAAAGAGAAAAGATGAGGTTGTTGGTTGAACACAAGAAACAGATCGTGTCATGGCACTTATGCACTCTGTTCAAGTGTAGAAAATACATGTCTACCATCATCACCCTTTGCATTATGGCCATTCTTTGACAATACAGTGAGACGCAAGTACATCATATAGATCCTGGGTTAATTAGTCTTGGGTGAAAACTCACAACATCAACACAGCCAATGAGGAAAGCATTCTCAATGAATTAAGGAGATGGGACCTTGATGAACTGGATGAACTGGCAGTTCAGAGGCATCACTCTTCCCATATATCTTTTTTTAATGTGTTGCATTTTACTAAAAATAATGAAAATTTAATGTTTTTAAATGAATATCTTAAAGAAGTATATTATAAAAATATGTCTTGTTATCTTTTGTTTGTTGGTTCAGAGACAAATTAAATGGAATGACTGTTTTCCATTTATTATGCATTTAGTCATCATTTTTCTTGCTATTGACTAATTTGGCAGTTTTGTACATGTATGCACTGCATCCCAAATACTTTCTCTCTATACAGTCTCTTCTCTCCCTCCAATGATTATCAAGAGTATATTGGCCCTAACAGCCCCTTCCCAAAATCATGACTTTTAGATTGACTTTGGGACTCAGTTTAAGTAGGGTTATATGCATGACCATTGGGTTGAAAGTCTCCAGGATGCTAAAATTAATGACAGATTAGTGTTCATCCCTAAAAGAGACATTTAAACCATACCCTTTAAGGTACAGCAAACACTATGGAGCAAGGGGCTAAAAAGACATATAAGTAAGATAAAATAGAGAAGGACTACGGAATATGCTCTTTTATGCAAGACAGAAGCATTAGTGCCACAAACACAGCAGCTTCAAATGCCTGCTCTACCTTTGCACAAGAAGGGACCTTTCAGTAGTTCGGCATGGAGAGAGAGCACTTTGGAGAAACTACAATTTATTGTTAAATTACATGTTACCAATATATTCAAGAAGACTGTGAGTCTTGGACTTCAGCTGTATACCAACTGATAATCCCCAACATGGCTTGTTTTTATAATAATCAAGCAATGAAGCAAAAAGAACCTAAGACAGTTCTAACCTTAAAATCATAATGAAATAAATGTTCTTAGCATCTTGACTCCTATATCTGTCATTTTAATTTATTGCATTTTCCTCCTTCCAGGCAATTTTCTGGGAATACTGAAAAGTTTTGTTCTATTTTATTCAATGTCAGTAATCTTGTATCTTGAAGCAATAAAACTAGTCATTATACATCGAGGGCTACTTGGAATGTTTTAATAAAAGTCTTGCTGCGTCTTCTCATTGGCATCACTTGGAGAGTTATTTGTACTGCGTCTGCTGTGTTTGAACATTGTTAGACTTTAATACAAGTCAAGAATGTGGAGAAAGACTCCTCCATTGTTGTTGGGATTGCAAGATGGCACAACCACTCTGGAAATCAGTCTGGTGGTTCCTCAAAAAATTGTACATAGTACTTACTACCTGAGGACCCAGCTATAACACTACTGGGCATATACCCAAAAGATGTTCCAACATGTAACAAGGACACACATTCTGCTTTGTTCATAGCAGTCTTTTCTATAATAGACAGAAGCTGGAAAGAACCCAGATGTCCTTCAATAGAAGACTGAATACAGAAATTGTGGTACATGTATACAATGGAGTACAGCTATTAAAAACTCAGCTATTAAAAACAATGACTACAAAATTTTTAGGCAAATAGATTGAAATAGAAAATATCATCTTAAATTAGGGAAAAGATACCCTTCACAGTAGTCACAAAAAATATGAAATACCTTGGTGTGACTCTAACTAACCAAGTGAAGGACCTATATGACAAAAACTTCAAACCTCTAAAGAAGAAAATCGAGTAAGATCTCAAGAAATGGAAAGATCTCCCATGCTCATGGATTGGAAGAATAAACATTGTAAAAATGGCCATCTTACCAAAGGCAATCTATGTATTCAATACAATACCCATAAAAATACCAACCCAATTCTTCAATGAGTTGGAGAGGGCAATGTGTAATTTTTTTTATATTTTTGCTTAAAATTATATATTTTTGTCAGTACTTATTTTTCATATTTTAACATAATTTTTACATAAAACTATATGAATATATTTTTTAGTCAGTACTTGATTTTTTTAAAGGGTTGATAGTATGCCTTGAAAACTTAATAGTTACAATGAGCATAAAGTACTTGTAAAATAAAGTATAACATGGAAATAGTTAAAGTTTTCTTGTTTTGTAAATATGTTTTTTGTTTTGTTTTGTTTTCTTTATTTCTTGGACTTCATACAGTCTGTGAGTTGTTTCTGGGGGAGTGCAAGCCTCTGGGGTTAGCATCCCACTATCAGTGACTGCATATTATGTCTGTTCTTTTGTGACTGGGTTATCTCACTCAGGATGATATTCTCTAGATGCAGCCATTTTCTTAAGAATTTGGTTAAGTCATTGTTTCTGGTGGCTGAGTAGTATTCCATTGTGTATATGTACCACAATTTTTGTATCCATTCATCTTCTGAAGGACATCTGAGTTCCTTCCAGCTTCTGGCTATTATAAATAGAGCCGCTATGAACATTGTGGTGCATATATCTTTGTTGTGTGTTAAAGTGTCTCTGGGGTATATGCCCAGAAGTGGAATAGCTGGGTCTTCAGGTAGTAAAATATTTAATTTTCTGAGGTATCGCCAGACTGATTTCCAGAGTAGTTGTATTAGCTTGTAACCCCACCAACAGTGGAGAAGTGTTCCTCTTTCTCCGCAGCCTCGCCAGCATCTGCTGTCATCTGAGTTTTGGATCTTGGCCAATCTGACTGGTGTGAGGTAGAATCTCAGGGTTGTTTTTATTTGCATTTCCCTGATGGCTAAGGATGTGGAGCACTACCTCAGATGTTTCTCGGCCATTCGGTGTTCCTCAACTGAAAACGTTTTGTTTAGCTCTTTACCCCATTTCTTAATAGGGTTATTTGATTCTCTGGTGTCTAGCTTTTTGAGTTCCTTGTTTACCTTGGATATTAGGCCTCTATCTGATGTGGTGTTGGTAAAGATCTTTTCCCATTCTGTTGGTTGCCGTTTTGTTTTCTTGATGATGTCTTTAACCTTACAGAAATTTTGCAATCTCATTAAGTCCCATTTGTTAATCTTTGACCATAGAGCTTGAGCCATTGGTGTTTTGTTCAGGAAATTTTCTCCTGTGCCTATTTGTTCTAAGGTTTTCCCTACTTTCTCATCTAATAGTTTCAGTGTATCTGGTTTAATGTGGAGATCTTTGATCTACTTGCACGTGAGCTTTGTACAAGGAGATAAGAAAGGGGCTATTTTCATTCTTTTGCATGCTGAGTGCCAGTTGGACCAGCACCATTTGTTGAATAGGCTGTCCTTTTTCCATTGAATATTTACTGCTCCTTTGTCAAAAATCAGGTGACCATATACATGAGGGCTCATTTCTGGATCTTCTATTCTATTCCATTGATCCACATGTCTATTTCTGTACCAGTACCATGCAGTTTTCAGCATAATTGCCTTGTAATATAGCTTGAGGTCAGGGATAGTGATTCCCGCAGATGTTTTTTTGTTGTTGAGGATGGATTTTGCTATTCTAGGTCTTTTGTTATTCCATATGGAATTGCACATTGATCTTTCCAATTCCATGAAGAACTGGGTTGGAATTTTGATGGGGATTGCATTGAATCTGTAGATTGCTTTTGTAGGATGGCCATTTTTAAGATGTTGATTTTTCCAATCCATGAGCATGGGAGATCTTTCCATTTTCTGAGATCCTCCTCAATTTCTTTCTTTAGAGGTTTGAAGTTCTTGTCATACAGGTATTAGTCACACCAAGGTATTTCATAGTTTTTGTGACGATTGTGAAGGGTACCTTTTCCCTAATTTCTTTCTCCACATGTTAGTCCTTTGAGTATAGGAAGGCTACTGATTTGTTTGAGTTAATTTTGTATCCAGCCACTTTACTGAACTTGTTTATCAGTTGTAGGAGTTCTCTGGTGAAATTTTTGGGGTCACTCAAGTACACTATCATGTCATCGGCAAAGACTGATGTTTTTATCTCTTCCTTTCCGATTTGTATCCCCTTGATCTCCTTTTGCTGTCTAATTGCTCTAGCCAGGACTTCCAGTACTATGTTGAATAGGTAGGGGGAGAGTGGGCAGCCTTGTCGAGTCCCTGATTTTAGTGGGGCAATGTGTAATTTTATCTGAATAAAATAAGACCTAGAATAGCGAAATCCATCTCAACAACAAGAAAACATCTGTGGGAATAACTATCCCCTGCCTCAAGCTATATTTCAAGGCAATTGTGCTAATAACTGCATGGTACTGGTACAGAAATAGGCATGTGGATCAATATAATAGAATAGAAGATCCAGAAATAAGTCCTCACATAAATGGTCACCTAATTTTTGATGAAGGAGCTACAAACATTCAATAGAAAAAGGACAGAAGAGTTCCTGTGTTAACTATGGAGCAGAGACTGAAGGAAAGCTCATCAGAAATTGCCCTACATGCAGATTCATCCCATAAACAGACACCAAACCCAGACACTAATGCAGATGCTAAGATGTAGTTAGTATAACTGATATAACCATCCTCTAAGAGGACAAATACAGAGCCAGATGCTCACAGTCAATCATTGGAATGAGCACAGGGTCCCCAATGGAGGAGTTAGAGAAAGGACTGAAGGATCTGAATGGGTTTCCAACCCCATAGAAAGAACAACAATGTCAACCAATTAGATCTCCCAGAGATCCCAGGAACTAAACCACCAAATAAAGAGCACACACAGAAGGACCCATGGTTCCAGCTGCATGTGTAGCAGAGGATGGCTTTGTCTGGCATCAATAGGAGAAGATGTCCTTAGTCCTGTAAAGGCTCAATTCCCTGGTGTGGGAGAATACCAGGGTAGGATTGGGTGGGTGGGATTTTGAGCACCCTCATAGAAGCAGGAGGAGGGGGGTTGGGATATAGAAGTTCCTGAGAGGAAACCAGGAAATGAAATAACATTAAATACCAAATAAAAAATAAATACAAGCAATTGCTTTCCTTTATCAATTCTACACCCAACTATTCCTCATGACGTTTTTCCTCAATACTTAATAACTAAATATACTGATACTTTTTCAATAATTGTAGTGTTAAGTCTGCATCTTTTTTCTCTCATCTCACCTTGTCGACAGCCATACTTTTGACATGACCTCTGTTTCTTGTAGAGCATGAGTTCTGTAACAAAAAGACACGCCCTTTCATAGTTTTAGCTCTGTGCACTGTCTACAGAAATGAAAGCCAGTGTTAATATGCAACAATTATATAATCCAGTTCGCTCAATTTGTCCCTGATGGTTTAATATGTTTGTGATAATTAGATTTGCACTGAAAGGAGACATTTAGGAAGGGCTTTAGGCTAACTATGAACATTGTCCCATTATTGGACATTAGCTGTAACAATTCTGAGCTAGATCCTAAGGAATTAACAAAAAAAAAAAAAAAAAAAAAAAAAACCTAAGCACTTTCATCTCTATTTTCATTATATCTAAATGAATATCTGCGTCCTTTGAAATTTAATCATCTAAGTTTGCCTCTTGTATCCTAGAGCCTCTTGGATGGAATTATTATTTGTTTTCCCACTGTGAGCTCCTCCTAGAGCACTAAGAGTTGTTTCATCCCTTACAGTCAACCAAAGGGCTCCAAAGAAGACTCAGATATTGGATGGGGAACTACAACAGAAAATACGGTAATCTTCCAACTTTGTCAAGCTGAAAAACTGGCCCTGTATGTCAAACCAAACACTTTCTGCTTTCAATCTCATCACTCCAGGAGAACCTTCATACAAGGTAAGTATACAGGGTCCAGTTACATTGAATTCTCTGGTGACCACCACAGTGACAGAACAAAGAAATATAAAGAGAAACTCTCTATAATTCTAAAATTGTATTTAAAAGTTGCCTAAAGTAGTACCATCAAAGACTGGTATAAGTCTTTGAGAAAATAATATTCTAGAAATCTAAACAGAAAAAGTTACATGCCTGAATCCAAAAAAAAGATTTTTAAATGAACATAGTATTCAGAAATATAACCCTAGGTTACATGGATAGATACATACATACATACATACATACATACATACATGGATGGATGGATGGATGGATGGATGGATGGATGGATGGATGGATGGAATGAATGACAGACAGACAGATATATAGGGACTCACAAATACTATTCTTAAAAATAGCAATTTGCAGTAAAAAGTATTTGCCTGTCACAGTCCATGATCTCTACAGATGAAAGTACAACCTAAATATTACAAAGAAATCATCTATGTGTATTTTACAATTTCAATTAAACTTCAGAACTAAGTTAGAGCTGTAGAACTTTGGTGGAAGAATATTGACATGGTTTTATAAATTTTTGTAATTATTCCCTCTCTTCTGAAAGACTTTCCTCTTATTTTTTTATTTTTTTATTTTTTATTTTTTTAATTAAACAACTTTATTTTAAAAACCAGAGACAAATGTACAGATTTTAGAAGCATATTTGCATAAAAAATATGAATACATTTTTGTCAGTACTTGATCTTTTAAAGGTTTGATAATATGCATTAAAATTTTACTAGTTACAATGAGCATAAAGTACATGTAAAAGAACATATAACTTGGAAATAGTCAAAGCTTTCTTGGTGTGTAAAGATTAAGCATAATGATTTTTCTTTTTTCTTTTTCTTTTTTTTTTTTTTGGCCTTTGTTTTCCTTATACTTCATAAAGTCTGTGAGTTGCTTCTGGGGTGTTCAGAGCTTTCTGGGGTTACTGTTCTTTTGTGACTGGGTTACCTCATTCAGGATGATATTCTCTAGATGCAGCCATTTTCTTAAGAATTTCATAAAGTCAATGTTTCTGATAACTGAGTAGTAGCCATTGTGTAAATATACCACAATTTTTGTATCCATTCGTCTACTGAAGGAATCTGGGTTTTTTCCAGCTCCTGGCTATTATAAATATGGATGCTGTAAACATTGAGGTGCATGTGTCTTTGTTGTATGTTGAAGCTTCTCTGGGGTATAAGCCCAGAAGTGGAATAACTGGGTCTTCAGGTAGTACTATGTCCAATTTTCTGAGGAACCGCCAGACTGATTTCCAGAGTGGTTGTACCAGTTTACAACCCCAACAGCAGTGGAGAAGTGTTCCTCTTTCTCTGCATCTTCACAAGCATCTGCTGTCATCTGAAGTTTTGATCTTAGCCATTCTGATTGGTGTGAGGTAGAACCTCAGGGTGGTTTTGATTTCATTTTCCTGATGACTAAGGATGTCTAGCCCTTCCTTAGATGCTTCTCAGCCATTGGATATTCCTCAATTGAGAACTTTCTGTTTAGCTCTATACCCCATTTTTTAATAGGATTGTTTGATTTTCTGCTGTTTAACTTCTTGAGTTCTTTGTATACCTTGGATATTAGGCCTCTACCAGATGTGGGGTTGGTAAAGATCTTTTCCCACTCTATTGGCTGTCGTTTTGTTTTCTTGATAGTGTCCTTCGCCTTACAGAAACTTTGCAATCTCATTAAGTCCCATTTGACAAGCAATTAGACAGCAAAAGGAAATCAATCAAAGGGATATAAATTGGAAATGTAGAAGTAAAACATAACTATTTGCAGATGACATAATAGTGTACGTAAGTGACCCCAAAAATTCCACCAGAGAATTTCTACAGCTGATAAACAAGTTCAGCAAAGTAGCTGGATATAAAATTAACTCAAATAAATCAGTAGCCTTCCTCTATGAAAGGACAAACATGCGGAGAAAGAAATTAGGGAAAAGATACCCTTCACAATAGTCACAAATAATATATTATACCTTGGTGTGACTCTAACAAACCAAGTTAGGTACCTGTATGATAAGAACTTCAAATCCCTAAAGAAGAAAATCAAGGAATATCTCAGAAAATGGAAAGATCTCCCATGCTCATGGATTGGAAAGATCAACATTGTAAAAATAGCCATTCTACCAAAAACAATCTACAGATTCAATGTAATCTCCATCAAAATTCCAACCCAATTCTTCATAGAGCTGGAAAGAGCAATGGGCAATTTTATCTGGAACAACAAAAGACCTAGAATAGCAAAACATTCATTCAACAACAAAAAAACATCTAGGGGAATCACCATCTCTGACCTCAAGCTATATTACAAATCAATTGTGTTAAAAACTGCATGGTACTGGTACAGAGATAGGCATGTATATCAATGGAATAGAATAGAAGATCCAGAAATGAGCCCTTATATATATGGTAACCTGATTTTTGATAAAGGAGCTGTAACATTCAGTGGAAATACGACAACCTCGTCAACAAGTGCTATTGGTCCAACTGGTACTCAGCATTTGGAAAAATGAAAATAGACCCTTTCTTATCTCCTTGTACAAAGCTCAAGTGCAAGTGGATCAAAGATCTCCATATTAAACCAGGTACACTGAAACTACTAGATGATAAAGTAAGGAAAACCTTGGAACACATAGGCATAGGAGAAAATTTCCTGAACAGAACACCAATAGCTTTCCTCTTTTAAATATACAATACATGCATGAACAAAGCCAGCCATGATCATAGTTTACAAAAGAGAGGACAACAATCTATATCACCTGGATATATTACAGGTATTTGGAATACTACTTGTAAATAACACATCTTACACTGTAATATAAGCAAGGACTCTCACTTAAGTGCAAGAAACATGGAAATCTCTTCCTTTACTATTCCAAGTGAACATTTTTTTAACAATAACACACAAAATATAGCTTCCTGTGTTTGTACAGTAAAAAGCACCAGGGAAAGTAAAGTAGGTCAGCAGAGCCAAAATGTACTCATTTATTCACCTATGTGGAAGAATCTTGCTATTCATGCTTCAGCCCCCACTAATATTTCCTGTCAAGAAGTAACAGTGTAGAATGTTCTCTCCAGTCTCATGACAGTCCCAAAGAGAGCTGTTATCTATGGCTTCCAAGGCACTTCAAATGACACTCAGTAACTGCTGCTGGGTATCTGGTGGGGCACTACGTAAATGTCCTGCCTTTGAGTAGAGGTATCTGCTTGTATTTTTGTATGGTATCTTTAAAGGTCAGTGTGTTTGCTTTGTAGCAGACTCTACAGGCATGGAACATGCAATAAAAAATCATTTTCTCCTCTAGAGCTTTCCTAGTTCTGAAAATGACTTCCCATCAGTAAAAAAAGGTTCGCCTCTCTTCAGTGCATCTTGCAAGAGCTGCTGAGGTAATGAGTCTTCCTTGCTTGCAGCTATCTTTCCAAAGGCAGCCACCAAAATAAGGGAAAGCATTCGTCAGTGAAACTGTAAGTAAGAAAAGTAGATCTATTGAAACCTTGGAGATGGGATCAGGATGACTGAAGTTGAATAGACACAGCGAAAGCTGGAGGCCATCCTGATGAGAATTATTAGAATTAATGTTAAAGGTAAAGGTTGTTTGATTGTGTGTTTGGCCTAGAGCTCACAGACTCCCACCATTAAAAATTCTACTAAGGACTATGCAATTGAGAATTTGATTATTTTTTTAAGTTCTCCATTTTGTGCAGCATGTTTCTGAGCTACTTTATATGGTAATTCTGAAAACTGTGCTCTAAAAAGTACAAGGATGTAAATTAGGAAGCAGTAGCTCTGGCTCATAAGCTGTTCATTGCATCCAGATGATCCAAAGCCCATTGTAAAACAGTTAAATGGGTGTGAAAATGTGTATCATAAGACAGATTAGGATGGCTCCTATGTAGAAAGGGAAATGACTCATTCCCCAAGGCTACTATGACAATTTTCAGATCTCATGAACCTAAGTCACTAGCAGACTCTATTGTCTCTAAATGCCATGACTCAATACAAACACTACAGGGACCAAGAATTTAACATGTGGATAGAACTCCAGACATGTCACCCGGTATCTGAATTTCCCTAACTCTGACATGTCACTTCCCCACCAACCACATTCTTTAATTCCAGATTTACCTTCTCTGAACCTTGCCAATCTCACCCTGTCTTCAGTTTGTTGTGATTTTTCTGTATATTTTATCACCTGCCAGTTTTTTTTTCACTTTCTTGAGCCATGGCTCTCCTCTCCCAGGAGTGATTCCAGAATTAGGCTAGCAACTACTTACAGCAAAATTCTTCCTTCACTCTGGGAAAATTACATTTTAGCCAGTTGAGAAATGTACTATCTCCACCATTCTGAAAACATACTATTATTCTTGCATTTATTCTTCCTCATATTTTCTCTTTATATGATGGCTAAAAGAAAAGGACACTTATTTATTTATTTTCTTTAAATGACTTATTTACTTTACATCCCAATCTAAGCTTCCCCTCCCTCCTCTCTGAGATCAAAACTTAAGCAACAGCTCGTATTTGTGACAATCTAGAGCAAGAGAACACTCCTCCATTGCTTGTCAAAGTGTAACCTTCACAAACTAGTACAAACTTGTGCAACCACTTTAGAAAGTAATTTGGTAGTTCTGAAAAAAAATTGTGAATAGTTCTACCACAGGACCCAGCTATACTACTCCTGGGCATGTACCTAAATGGTATTCCACCATACCACAAGGAAGCTTGCTCAACTATATTCATAGCAGCTTTATTTGTAATATCCAGAAACTGGAAGCAACCTAGATGTCCCTCAACTGAAAGCATGGATAAAGAAAACGTGGTTCCTTTATATAATAGAATTCTACTGTTATTAAAAAGAAAGACATCATGAAATGTGTAGTCAAGTATATGGAACTAGAAATTATTATCCTGAGTGAGATAAACCAAACCCAGAAAGGCATACATGGTATTTACTTACTTATAAGTGGATTAGCCATAAAGTACAGGATAACTATACTTCAATCCACAGAACCTTAAAAACTAAGTAACAAGGGAGGTCCAAGGGAGGATGACTGAGTATCACTGAAAAGAGAAAATAAAATAGACATAAGGGGTGAATAGAAGAAGGGAACTGGGTGGGAGAGAGGATGAGGAGGGGAACAAGAGGAATCAAGTGTAAGGAGGACAGCAGGAGGGAGAACTGAAAAGCACATGTTTTTAACTTTCCTGAGTAACTGGGTAGTTTTGTGTGTCTATCTGTCTGTTTGCTTTTGTTTTGCATTTGGTGTTGGCAGTTAACACCTAATAGGAAAAGCCTTAAATATCCTTTTTGTCTAAATGTATATATGGTAAACAATCCTGTCTTTAATGTTCTGTTGGTACAAAGGCAACATGTTCACCAGAGATTGTGTTTCAAATTTTCAACCTTTGTCTTTTCCCTCTCTGGGTGGTGCATGTGTGCTACCTGAAGGTCCACTCACCCTTATGAACATGGGAGTAAATAACCCATATTCTAGAACCTACTATACAACTAAGCTGTGGTGATCAATAGCTGAAATGTATTGAATCCATTTTACTTATCATATACTCAATTTAGGATGATTTGTCAGATCATTACTTTATTGTACAGAGAGGTATATCTGTGTCTTGTTTTTACAAAATACCAGGAGCTGATTTTGCTGTGTGAGCTCACACTAAAGATGCTACAGATGCCATTACATATTTAACTCCCATTCTCAGCGGCTTGTGTTTCTTTTGCAAATTCAGTTAAACCTTGTGTGATTTAAATGACATGCTAAAGGATCATAATTCCTCGGCAGGAACTAGATGCCAGCAGCTACATTGGCACCATCAAGCAGAGGTGGACAGCAGAGTCCCTGCTGACACAAGGCAGAAGCCAAGGAGGGTGATTGACACTAAGAAGATTGTGGTTGGTTTTGGAGCCAGCAGCTAAATGAATATTGCAGATAAACACACTGTCAACTTTATCTTTATGATCCTGATATTGATGTTAGTTCTAAACTTGGAAAGCTTCACTTAGACACACAAAGCTCTTTTGAAATGACATTATTTCAAAGAGGTGAAACACCAGTTTTTCTTGTAACATTCTATTTGGACATTCGCTGTGGGACAGACAAGAAGTATTTAATTTTCATTGTATAAATTTAATCCTTATGAAAATGTTGAGGTCACTATAGCACCCACACTTACAGATATGGAAATTAAGGCCACATGAAGTCAGATCCATTTGGCATTATAACCTAAATTCTTCCCCATTTCCAGACTACACATCTGTAGTGTGTGCTTCATCCATTGAGCTTTCTACTGATTCATAATCAGAGCTTTTACTGATGATTACTTTTTGTATGAAACCAAGTATTTATAAGTATTAAAAGCATGTTTTAAACGATGTGAAATTCAAAAGACAGCTGATGAACAATTGCATAAGGAATGCTGAAATCAAGTGGAAAAGCAAGTTCATAAAGAGTTCTAATGGACTGAACCATCATTCACATAACAGTCATGCCAACCCTTCTCCACACAGATACTACAGGCTTTCCCACCAGTCCTCTTCAGTTTTTTGGACAGTTTTAGCACATGAGATGCAAATCAGACAACTTAATTTTACAAAATATAATACAATGACAAAGAAAGTGAACTAATTAATTTATCTACTATAAACTAATACTATTTGTTTTTAATTAACAAAGAGCCCTGGGTTATAGTTGGGATTTTCTCTCCCATTTCTTTAAGACATGTAACTATTCCTATTTCTTGAGTAAACCTTTGTGCTGACACAACATCATTATGAATGCTGTGATTGCTTCTGGTTCTTAGCCTCGAGGAGTGAAAAATTTGATGTCTTTCTCCATGTATCTCCCTACTTTGATTTTACATCAACTTCTCCATGTTTCTCAGCCCTCAGATTTTCTCTGCTTCCTTCTGAAGGCCACTCTACTGTTTCCCATCCCCTTCTTTCCTGCTTTCATATACTCTATTCAGACCATCTCATCCACTGAAATTTTGAAGTCTTAGTCTTCAGTTCAAAATTCATAGAGTTAAGATCTATATATTTAAATGTCAACCATATCACTCAGACAACAACATAGACAACCATTTATATTTACATCTAGTTATCGTTCTCCAACTCTTAAACCTGTGTGTCTCCAGGGACTTTGTGTCCATGTAACCTGTCCTCCTCTTTCTCCCTCATCCCCATGTCCACTAACCACCATCTTACTGTCTTCTGTATGCTGTACCTCCTAAATGCATAGATTCAGTTCTCTTTGTTGTCTCTGATGAAGCCCAATGCCATCTACTCTCTACTAAAACCAACTGTCCCCAACATTCTTGGTCCCTTTCAGATTGTCATACATAAAAATATGTAATTTTGGAAAATTATGTATTCCTCATATTCACCAAATACTCGGAATGAAAGCAGAGCTTTAATGCTTACAGAAAACATCACATATTAGACAAGCTTAATAAAACAAAGCACCTTTTGAACTGTAAGAACAAACATGTCTTCTTAAAGTACCTTTTTCTCGGCATCACATCTGTGCTTAAAACTTAGCCATTGCCTTATTATGTAGGATCTTTCTACTTGACTTTCGAGCTCTCCCTTTCATTCCCTTTATCTTTGCACATAACACTTCCCATTTCACCAAATTTGCATGTTCCCTTTTTGGTACAAAAATGAGTTTGTATGATTGATTATATTTTGCCAGAAGTCTCTTTCACTTCACCTTTGCTTCTAAAATTCTACAAAGTCTTAATATCTCAAGTTAGATGCTACATCCATAAAAAATCTTCCCACAGCCCCAAGAACTGGTAGCTTATTCTTCCAGCATACTTTCTCAGTCCTAGTACTCCTTACATATCCATACATAAGCACTGGGTATGCTTTGCCCCTACTGACCATGAGATCATGCCAGTGCTGGGAGCTTCCAGGTATAAGGTAAAAAAGATCAGAGAAGCTGGGTGTGATGGAAAGGAGAAATATCTTGATGTTCATTCAAACTCCTCTTCTCAATTTATTTAATGTGCATTTGGAGAGTTATATTTTCTAGAATCCTCACAAGTTACCATTAGGTGCCACTAATATGCTATACCTGTGATCCATGAACATAATTGGTTAAAATCTTGACAGAAAATAATATGAGCTTTCACTATTTTTAATCTTTTTATTACATATTTTATGTATTTAAATTTCAAATGTTATACCCTTTCCCAATTTCCCCCTCCCATCTCCTTTCCCCACTTTCCATGAAGATGCTCTCCTCACACCCACCTATTCCTACTTCAACATCCTAGCATTCCCCTACACTGGAGAGACTAACCCTCACAGGACCAAGAGTTTCTCCTCCTATTGATGTCAGACAATGCTGTCATCTGCTACATATGTGGATGGAGCCATGGGTCCTCCCCCATGTGTACTGTTTTATTGGTGGTTTAGTCCCTGGAAGTTCTGGGGGTCTGGTTGGTTGATATTGTTGTTCTTCCTATGAGGTTGCAAACCCCTTTACGTCCTTCAGTCATTTCTCTAACTCCTCCATTGGGGTCTGCATACTCAGTCTAATGGTTAGTTGCAAGCATCTTAATCTGTCAGCTAAGCATCTTAATCTTAACACCTAAGATATAATTCACAGACCATATGAAGCTCAAGAAAAAGGAAGACCAAAATGTGGATGCTTCAGTCTTTCATAGAAGGGGGAACAAAATACTCATGGGAGGAAATAAAGGGACAAAGAGTGGAGCAGAGATTGAAGGAAAGGCCATCCAGAGACTGCCCCACTTGGGGATCCATCCAATATGCAGCCACCAATCCCAGTCACTATTGCTGATGCCAATAAGTTCTTACTAAACAGGAGTTTGATATGGATGTCTCCTGACAGGCTCTGACAGAGCCTTACTGAGCATTCACTATGAATACATACAAATTTTATGTTATAAAATGTATGTATTCATTCTTAGAAATACATGTAATCAGCCTTAAAAAACAAAACATTTTTGCAGAAATAAAGAGGTCTTCAAGTTTTCCGGATGTCAGTTAACCATTTCTTGATATGAGTTGAAAGGTATTTTTCTTTTTTTTTTCTTTTTATTGGATATATTTTATTTGCATTTCAAATATTACCCCCCTTTTCTTGTTTCTCCTTCATACACGTATTCTATCTTCCCTCCTACTGCTTCTATGAGGGTGTTCACTCACCCCCTCCTGCTTCCCTTCCCTGACATTCCCCTACACTGGAGCATTTAGATTCAGCAGAACCAAGGATTTCTCTTCCTATTGATGCCTGACAAGGTCATCCTCTGCTACAAATGCAGCTGGAGCCATGGGTACATCTATGTTTACTCTTTGGATAGAGGTTTAGTCCCTGGGAGCTCTAGTTGGTTGGTATCGTTGTTCTTATGAAGTTGCAAACCTCTTCAACTCTTTCAATTCTTTCTCTAACTCTTCCATTAAGGACCTAGTTCTCAGTTCAATGGTTGGCTGCGAGCATCAACCTCTGTATTTGTAAGACTCTATCAGAGCCTCTCAGGAGACAGCTATATCAGGCTCCTGTCAGCATGCACTTTTTGGCATCAGCAATATTGTCTGGCTATATATGGGATGGATCCGCAGGTGGGGCAGTCTTTGGATGGCCTTTACTTCAGTATATGCTCCAAATTCGGTCTCCATATTTTCTCCTGAGAATATTTTTGTTCCCCCTTCTAAGAAGGACTGAAGCATCACACTATGGTCATCCTTCTTCTTCGGTTTCATGTGGTCTATGAATTATATCTTGATTATTCCAAGCTTTTGAGGTAAAATCTACTTATCAGTGAGTGGATATCATGGATGGGTTTTGTGTGTGTGTGTGTGTGTGTGTGTGTGTGTGTGTGTGTATGTGTGTGTGTGTGTGTGTGTGTGTGTGTGTGTGTATGTGTGTGTGTTTCTGTGTGTGTGTGTGATTGGGTTACCTCACTCAGGGTGGTATTTTCTAGATTTGCCTAAGAATTTCATGTAGGCATTGTTTTTAATAGATGAGTAGTACTCCTTTGTGTAAATGTACCACAATTTCTGTATCCACTCATCTGTTGAAGAACATCTGGGTTCTTTCCAGATTCTGGCTATCATAAATAAAGCTGCTATGAAAATAGTGGTGCATGTATATTTGTTAGAGCATCTTTTTGGTATATACCCAGGAGTGGTATAGCTCAGTCCTCAAGTAGTACTATGTCCAAATTTCTGAGGAATCGCCAGACTGATTTCTAGACCAGTTATACCAGCTTGCAATCCTCCAACAATGGAGGAGTAGTAAATGACACTCATTAGGACAAAATGGCAACCAACAGATTGGAAAAGATATTTGTCAACCCTATATCCCATAAATGGCTAATATCCAATATATACAAAGAACTCAAGAAGTTAGACTCCAGAGATTCAAATAACCTTATTAAAAATGGGGTATGAGGCTAAACAAAGAATTCTGAACTGAGGAACACCAAATGGTCAAGAAGCACCTAAATAAATGTTCAACATCCTTAGTTCTCAGGAAAGTGAAAATCAAAACAACCCTGAGATTCCACCAAACACTAGTCAGAATGGCTAAGATCAAAAACTCCTGTGACAGCAGATGCTGGCAAGGATGTGAAGAAAGATGTAAGATAATTTTAATGGGTTTGAAGTTGGAAATTTTAACAGGTGGCTGTGGTCAGAACACCAAGTTGAGTCTAACACAAAGCATGACACACAGTAAGCACTTCGTAGCTTTGAGAAAATGAATTCTGCATAGTTTGAGTGGGAGGATGATCCAAACTCTGAGATGTGACATATCTCTTAAAATGTAGGAGAACTCACAAAATGAATTGATCCTTCAAGCCAAATATCTCATGACATTTTAAAAAATGGTAAAGACATAGTCAGTAATTTTTTGAACACATTCTTTGTGTTAAAACTAGGTGGAATTTTGATGGCACAAACATCTCCAAATATATATAATTGTCAATATAGTTCAGAGGTTAGATTTAAGAAGAGACCTGGCCACAGGGAACAGTGGAGATCCAGGGACACAGGCCTAATGAGACTGTGGTGCTCTGTGACTAGCTGGGGCATAGAGAGGGCTAGGACAAGAGCACAGTAGGTGCGGCCCTCTGGTTGGTCCAGGGGAGCAGGAACTCTGCCATAGGGACTCAGTGTCCACCCAGAAGGCCCTTGCGTGCAGACCAATCACTCAAGCCATTTGCCACCTGTAAGAGCAGAGACCCAGGGACACAGAGCTGGTGAGACTGTGCACAAGTGGCCAGGACACAGAGAGGTCTGGCCTAAGCAAGAAGAAACCATGGCAGCCCAATTGGTTCAGGGGAGCAGAAACCCTGGAATAGGGACTTGTTATCCACCCAGAAAGGCATCCCATGTGGACCAAACGCTCAGGCCATTTGTGACCGGGAACAGCAGAAATCAAGGGACACAGGCCAGGCAAGACTATGGTGCACTGTGAGCAGCCAGAGCAGAGAGGGCTAGGCTTAGCGCGCAATACATGCAGCCCTCCAATCTGTCCAGAGGAGCAGGAACATTCCCATAGAGACATGGTGTCTACCCGGAAGACCATTGCATGTGGACCAAATGGTCAAACCATTTGCCACCTAAAACAACAGGGATCCAAGGACACAGGCAAGGTACACGAGAAACAGGAACCAATCACTGAGAACAAGAACACGTATAATCACAGACAATAAAATGGCAAGAGGAAAGCAAAAATCTTCCCAATGGAAACCAAGACAACCTGGAAACATCAGAACACAGCTCTCCCATAACAGCAAGCAGAAGAATACCAAACACTCCAGGAAAAAAAGACTCAGACATGAAATCATATATCAAGATGATGAAGGAGACCATTGAAAAGAGCATGAAAAACTCACTTAAAAAAGAATTTGTGGGAAACCATAAAAAAATAGAAGCTTTTAAAGATGAAACATGAAAAACACACAAAGAAATCAAAGAACTAGAGAAAAACAGAAACAAAGACATAAAGGAATTGAAGAAGGAATTGAAAATGGAAATGAAAACCATAAAAAAAAAAAACACTAAAAGAGACAACCCTGGATAGAGGCTGAACAACTGGTGAGTGGGAGGCCAAGTCTGCAGGGGAGCAGAGAGATCTCTGCAGAGTGCACACGGACAGTGCACACCATAACTTGCCATGCACCACCTTACCCGATCCAGCGATTGGGAACAGAAAATTAGAACTTCTGTTTCCACCCGGAGGCAACTTCCGGACGCAGAGCGGAGCCTGGCCTACCTGCCACCCGGATTGGCGGCTCATAGAGGCTGAGCAACTGGTGAGTGGGAGACCAAGACTGCAGGGGTGCAGAGAGATCTCTGCAGAGTGCACACGGAAAGTGCACAGCATAACTTGCCCTGCCCCGCCTTGCCCGATCCAGCGATTGGAACAGAAAATTAGAACTTCTGTTTCCATCCGGAGGCGACTTCCGGACACAGAGCAGAGCCTGGCCTACCTGCCACGCGGAACGGAGGCTCATAGAGGCTGAGCAACTGCGACTGGGAACAGAAAATTAGAACTTCTGTTGCCACCCGGAGGTGACTTCCGGACACAGAGCGAAACCTGGCCTACCTGCCACCAGGATCAGCGGCTCATAGAGGCTGAGCAACTGCGATTGGGAACAGAAAATTAGAACTTCTGTTTCTGCCCGGAGGCGACTTCAGGACGCAGAGAGGAGCCTGGCCCATCTGCCATCCGGAACGAAGGCTCGTAGAGGCTGAGCAACTGGTGAGTGGGAGACCTGGGCTGCAGGGGAGCAGACAGATCTCTGTGGAGTACACACGGAAAGTGCACCCCCTGCCTTGCCCTGACCTGCTGTGCCTGATCCAGCAAACAGAAACAGAACGTTGGAACTTCTGCTCACACCCGACGACTCTGAGGCATAAAACAGGGCTCGACCCATCTGACACCTCAACCACTGGTGAACCAGGGACACAGACCAGGTACAAGGGAAAGGCAAGAACATATCACTGACAACAAAATGGCAAGAGGAAAGAGAAAGAATATATCCCAAGGGAACCAAGACAATCTAGCAACACCAGAGCCCAGCTCTCCCATAACAGCAAACATCGGAATTCCAAACACTCCAGAAAAAGAAGACAGAGACCTGAAATCATGCCTCAAGACGCTGATAGAGTTACTTAAACAAGAAAGGGAGGAAAAGCAAAAAGATTCAGAAGCTTTTAAAGAAAAAACAAGAAAAACACTCAAAGAACTCATAGAACTAGAGGAAAACAGAACCAAAGAAATAAAGGAATGGAAGAGGGAAATTAAAACAGAGATTGACACAATAAAGAAAACACTAAAAGAGATAACCCTAGAGTCAGAAGACCAAAAAAAGAAATCAGGAGTCAAAGAAGCAAGCATTTCCAATAGATTACAAGAGATCGAAGAGAGAATCTCGGGGGCAGAACAACATTGCAAACATAGACAAAACAGCCAGAGAAGATGCAAAAAACAAAAAGCTCCTAACCCAAAATGTCCAGGAAATCCATGACAAAATGAGAAGACCGAACCTAAGGATAATAGGAATAGAAGAGGTAGAAGAGTATCAACTAAGGGGCACAGTAAATATCTTCAACAAAATCATAGAAGAAAACTTCCCTACCCTCAAGAATGAGATGACCACGAGCATAAAAGAAGCCTTCAGAACTCCAAATAGGTTGGACCAGAAAAGAAATACCTCCTGACACATAATAGTAAAAACATCAAGCGCCCAAAGTAAAGAAAGAATACTAAAAGCAGTAAGGGAAAGAGGACAGGTAACATATAAAGGCAGACCAATCAGACTCACACCCGATTTCTCAACAGAAACTATGAAAGCTAGAAGAGTCTGGACAGACATCATGCACTCCTTAAGAGAGCACAAGTGACAGCCCAAGCTGCTATACCCAGCAAAACTATCAATCACCATTGATGGAGAGACGAAGATATTTCAAGACAAATCAAAATTCACACAATATCTGACCACAAACCCAGCACTACAACGAATTATAGGTGGAAAACCCAATACAATGAGGGAAAATACAGCCTAGTAAGAACAAAAAAACTCCTAAACAAGAAAACTAAAAGAAGAAAAAAACACAGACACAACTCAACCCAAAAAAGCAATAATGGCAGGAAACAGAAACAACTATTCCTTGATATCTATTAACATAAATGGTCTCAACTCCCCAATAAAGAGACATAGACTATCAGACTGGATACATAAACAAAATCCAGCCTTTTGCTGCATACAGGAAACTCATCTCAGAGACAAAGACAGGCACTATCTCAGAGTAAAAGGGTGGGAAAAAAAATCTTCCAAGCAAACAGCTCCAAGAAGCAAGCTGGAGTGGCTATTCTAATATCGAATAAAGTAAATTTCCAACCAAAAGTTATCAAAAAAGATAAGGAAGGACACTTTTTACTCATTACCAAGGAAATCTGTCAGGAGGAACTCTCAATCCTTAACATATCTGCTCCAAATAAAAAATCACCCACATTCATTAAAGAAACCCTACTAAACCTCAAAAAACACATTTCACCCCACACAATATTAGTGGGAGACTTTAATACCCCACTCTAACCAATGGACAGATCAGGGAAACAGAAACTGAACAAGGACACTGCAAAACTAGCAGAGACTTTGAACCAACTAGAATTAATAGATATATACAGAACATACTATCCCAAAGTAAAAGAATACACCTTCTTCTCACCACCCCATGGCACTTTCTCGAAATTGACCACATAATTGGACACAGAACGAGCCTCCATCGGTATAAGAAGATTGAAATACTCCCATGCATCCTCTCAGATCACCATGGTCTACGGCTGGTCTTTAACAACAACAAAGACAACAAAAAGCCCACATACACATGGAAACTAAACAATGCTCTGTTAAAGGATAGCAGGGTCAAAGAAGAAATAAAGAAAGAAATTAAGGATTTTCTAGAATTCAACGAAAATAAAACACAACATACCCAACCCTATGGGATGCAATGAAAGCAGTATTGAGAGGAAAACTCATAGCCCTAAGTGCTTCCAAGAAGAAACTGGAGAGAGCTCACATCAGCAACCTGACAGCACAGCTAAAAGCCCTAGAACAAAAAGAAGCAGATATACCCAAAAAGATTAGTCGGCAAGAAATAATCAAAATTAGGGAAGAAATAGACCAAATAGAAACAAAAAGAACCATTGAAAAAATCAACAAAACCAAGAGTTGGTTCTTTGAGAAAATCAACAAGATTGATAAACCCCTAGCCAGACTAACTAGAGGGCAAAGAGAGAGTATCCAAATTAACAAAATCAGAAAGGAAAGTGGGGACATAACAACTGAAACTGAGGAAATTCAAGAAATCATCAGATCCTACTACAAAAACTTATACTCCACAAAATTGGGAAATCTGGAGGAAATGGATAAATTCCTAGACAGATACAAGGTCCCAAAGTTTAACCAGGACCAGGTAAACCATCTAAATAATCCTATAACACCTAAAAAAAATGGAAGAAGTCATCAAAAGCCTCCCAACCAAAAAAAGCCCAGGTCCAGATGGGTTCAGTGCAGAATTTTATCAGACTTTTATTGAGGATATAACACCAATACGCGCCAAACTATTCCAAAAGATAGAATAAGATGGAGTATTACCCAACTCATTTTTTGAGGCTACAATAACCCTCGTACATAAACCACACAAAGACCCTACAAGGAAAGAGAACTTCAGACCAATCTCACTTATGAACATTGATGCAAAAATACTCAACAAAATCCTTGCAAACCGAATTCAAGAACACATCAAAACAATCATTCATCATGACCAAGTAGGCTTCATCCCTGGGATGCAGGGATGGTTTAACATAAGGAAATCCATCAACATAATCCACCATATAAACAAACTCAAAGACCAAAATCACATGGTCATTTCACTAGACGCTGAGAAAGCATTCAACAAAATCCAACACCCCTTTATGTTAAAAGTTCTGAAAAGAACAGGAATCCAAGGCCCATACTTAAACATAATAAAAGCAATATACAGCAAACCAACAGCCAACATCAAACTTAATGGCAAGAAACATGAAGAAATCCCACTAAAATCAGGGACTCGACAAGGCTGCCCACTCTCCCCCTACTTATTCAACATAGTACTGGAAGTCATGGCTGGAGCAATTAGACAGCAAAAGGAGATCAAGAGGATACAAATTGGAAAGGAAGAGATAAAAACATCACTCTTTGCCGATGACATGATAATGTACTTGAGTGACCCCAAAAATTCCACCAGAGAACTCCTACAGCTGATAAACAAGTTCAGCAAAGTGGCTGGATACAAAATTAACTCAAACAAATCAGTAGCCTTCCTGTATTCAAAGGACAAACATGTGGAGAAAGAAATTAGTTAAAACGAAACCTTCACAATCGTTACAAAAGCTATGAAATACCTTGGTGTGACTCTAACTAAGCAAGTGAAGGACCTGTATGACAAGAACTTCAAACCTCTAAAGAAAGAAATTGAGGAGGATCTCAGAAAATGGAAAGTTCTCCCATGCTCATGGATTGGAAGAATCAACATTTTAAAAATGGCCATCCTACCAAAAGCAATCTGCAGATTCAATGCAATCCCCATCAAAATTCCAACCCAGTTCTTCATTGAATTGGAAAGATCAATGTGCAATTTCATATGGAATAACAAAAGACCTAGAATAGTGAAATCCATCCTCAACAACAAAAAAACATCTGCGGGAATCACTATCCCTGACCTCAAGCTATATTACAAGGCAATTGTGCTGAAAACTGCATGGTACTTGTACAGAAATAGGCATGTGGATCAATGTAATAGAATAGAAGATCCAGAAATGAGCCCTCATGTATATGGTCACCTGATTTTTGACAAAGAAGCAGTAAACATTCAATGGAAAAAGGACAACCTATTCAACAAATGGTGCTGGTCCAACTGGCACTCAGCATGCAGAAGAATGAAAATAGACCCGTTTTTATCTCCTTGTACAAAGCTCAAGTGTAAGTGGATCAAAGATCTCCACATTAAACCAGATACACTGAAACTATTAGATGAGAAAGTGGGGAAAACCTTAGAACACATAGGTACAGGAGAAAATTTCCTGAACAAAACACCAATGGCTCAAGCTCTAAGGTCAAAGATTAACAAATGGGACTTAATGAGATTGCAAAGTTTCTGTAAGGCTAAAGACATCGTCAAGAAAACAAAACGGCAACCAACAGAATAAAAAAAGATCTTTACCAACACCACATCAGATAGAGGCCTAATATCCAAGGTGTACAAGGAACTCAAAAACCTAGACACCAGAGAATCAAATAACCCTATTAAAAAATGGGGTAAAGAGCTAAACAAAACGTTTTCAGTTGAGGAACACCGAATGGCCGAGAAACATCTGAGGTAGTGCTCCACATCCTTAGCCAACAGGGAAATGCAAATCAAAACAACACTGAGATTCCACCTCACACCAGTCAGATTGGTCAAGATCCAAAACTCAGATGAGAGCAGATGCTGGCGAGGCTGCGGAGAAAGAGGAACACTTCTCCACTGTTGGTGGGGTTGCAAGCTAATACAACCACTCTGGAAATCTGTATGGCGATACCTCAGAAAATTGGATATAGTACTACCTGAAGACCCAGCTATTCCACTTCTGGGCATATACCCCAGAGACACTTTAATACACCACAAAGATATATGCACCACAATGTTCATAGCAGCTCTATTTATAATAGCCAGAAGCTGGAAAGAACCCAGATGTCCTTCAGAAGATGAATGGATACAAAAATTGTGGTACATATACACAATGGAATACTACTCAGCCACCAGAAACAATGACTTAACCAAATTCTTAAGAAAATGGCTGCATCTAGAGAAGATCATCCTGAGTGAGATAACCCAGTCACAAAAGAACAGACATAATATGCAGTCACTGATAGTGGGATGCTAACCCCAGAGGCTTGCACTCCCCCAGAAACAACTCACAGACTGTATGAAGTCCAAGAAATAAAGAAAACAAAAAAATATACATATATTTACAAAACAAGAAGAAAAAAACAAAAAAAAAAAAAAAAAAAAAAAAGAGACAACCCTGGATGTAGAAAACCTAAAAAAGAACTCAGGAGTCACAGATCCAAGCATCTACAACAGACTACAAGAAATGGAAGAGAGAATCTCAGGGGCAGAAGACAACACTGAAACCACAGAAAAAAACAGTCAGAGAAGATGCAAAAGACAAAAAGCACCTATCCCAAAATATCCAGGATATTCAGGACACAATGAGAAGACCAAACCTAAGGATAATATGAATAGAAGACAGCGGAGAATATCAACTGAAACGCACAGTAAATATCATCAACAAAATTGTAGAAGAAAACTTTTCTACCTTTCAGAATGAGAGGACCATAAGCATAAAAGAAGCCTACTGAACTCCAAATAGGTTGGACCAGAAAAGAAATTCATCCCGACACATAATAGTAAAAATGCCAAGCGCCCAAAGCAAAGAAAGAATACTAAAAGCAGTAAGGGAAAAAAACGTCATGTAACATATAAAGAAAGACTAATCAGAATCACACCCGACTTTTCAACAGAGACTATGAAAGCTAGAAGATCCTGAACAAACATCATGCAGACCCTAAGAGAACAAAAGTGTCAACACAAGCTGCTATACCCAGCAAAACTATCAATCACCATAGATGGAGAGACCAATATATTCCAAGACAAAACTAAATGTACACAATATCTGACCACAAACCAAGCACTATAATGAATTATAGGTGAAAACCCCAACACAAGGAGGGAAACTACATCCTAGTAAAAACAAGAAAATACCTAAGCAAGAAAATCAAAGGAAGAAAGACACACAGGCACAATTCTACCTCCAAAAGCAAAAATAGCAGGAAACAGCAACCACTATTCCTTAATCTGTTAACATAAATGGACTCAATTCCCAAATAAAAAGACATAGGCTATGAAACTAGCTAGATAAACAAAACCCAGCATTTTGCTACATACAAGAAACTCATATCAGAGAAAAAGATAGACACTATCTCAGAGTAAACGTTTAGAAATAAAACTTCCAAGCAAACGGCCCAAAGTAGCAAGCTGGAGTGGCCATTTTAATATCAAATAAAGTAGATTTCCAACCAAGAGTTATTAAAAAAGATAAGGAAGGACACTTTTTATTCATTGCAGGGAAAATTTGTCAGGAGGAACTCTCAATCATTAACATATATGCTCCAAATACAAAAGTACTGATATTTATAAAAGAAATCCCAATAAAGCTCAAAAAGTACAATGTGAGGTCAAAGAAGAAAGAAAGAAAGGAAGAAAAAAAGAAAGAAAGAAAGAAAGAAAGAAAGAAAGAAAGAAAGAAAGAAAGAAAGAAAGAAAGAAAGGACTTCCTAAAAATTAATGAAAATGGAAACCCAACATACCCACACCTGTGGGATGCAATGAAAGCAGTACAGAAAGGAAAACGCATAGCTCTGAGTGCTTCCACAAAGAAACTGGAGAAAGCATACACTAGCAACTTCACAGCACAGTTGATAGCTCTAGAACAAAAGGGAGCAGATACACCCAAGAGGAGTAGACTGCAAAAACTAATCAAACTCAGAGCAGAAATTGACCAAATAGAAACAAAAAGAACCATTCAAAGAATCAACAAAATCAAGAGATGTTTCTTTGAGAAAAATAACAAGATTGATAAGCCCTTAGTCAGACTAACTAGAGGGCAAAGACAGAGTATCCAAATTAACATAATCAGAAAGGAAAGTTGAGACATAACAACTAAAACTGAGGAAATTCAAGAAATCATTAGATCCTACTACAAAACTGTATACTCAACAACGCTGGAAAATCTGGAGGAAATGGATAAATACCTAGACAGATACAAGATACTAAAGTTAAACCAGGACCAGGTAAACCATCTAAATAATCCCATAACACCTAAAGAAATAGACATAGTCATCAAAAGCCTCCCCACCAAAAAAGCCCAGGTCCAGATGGGTTCAGTGCAGAATTCAATCAGATATTTATTGACAACCTAATACCAATAGTCTCCAAACTATTCCACAAAATAGAATCACATAGAACACTACTTAACTCATTTTTCCAGGCCATGATAACCCTCATGTCCAAACCACACAAAGACCCGCCAAGGAAAGAGAACTTCAGACCAATATCACTGACAAATATTAATGCAAAAATACTCAACAAAATCCGTGCAAAGCGAATCCAAGAACAAAGCAAAATGATCATTCACCATGATCAAGTAGGCTTCATCCCCGGGATTCAGGGATGGTTTAATATACGAAAATCAATCAACGTAATCCACCATATAAACAAACTCAAAGTAAAAAACCACAGGTCATCACACTAAATGCTAAGAAAGCATTTGACAAAATTCAACACCCCTTTATATTAAAAGTCTTGGAAGGATAAAGAATCCAAGGCATATATATAAACATAATAAAAGCAATATACAGCAAACAATAGCCAACATCAAAGTTAACGGTGAGAAACTTGAAGCAATCCCACTAAAATCGGGCACTAGACAAGGCTACCCACTCGCCCCCTACCTATTCAACATAGTACTGGAAATCCTGGCCAGAGCAATTAGACAGAAAAAAAAAAAAAACCAAAGAAATACAAATTGGAAAGGAAGAAGTATAAACATCACCATTTGCAGATGACATGATACTGTACATAAGTTACCCCAAAAATTCCACCAAAGAACTTCTACAGCTGATAAACAAGTTCTGCAAATTGACTGAATATAAAATTAACTCAAACAAATCAGTAGCCTTCCTCTTCTCAAAGGACAAACAAGTGGAGAAAGAAATTAGGGAAATGATGCCCTTCATAATAGACACCAACAATATGAAATACCTTCGTGTGAGTCTAACTAAGCAAGTGAAGGACCTGTTTGACAAGAACTTCAAACCTCTGAAGAAGGAAATCGAGGAAGATCAAAGAAAATGGAAAGTTCTCCCATGCTCATGGATTGGAAAGATCAACATTGTAAAAATGGCCATCCTACCAAAAGCAATCTAAAGATTCAATGCAAGCCCCATCAAAGTTCAAACCCAATTCTTCATAGAGTTGAAAAGAGCAATGTGCAAATTCATCTGGAATAACAAAAGATCTAGACTAGTGAAATCCATCCTCAACACAAAGAAAACATCTCCAGGAATCACCATTCCTGTCCTCAAGCCATATTACAAGGCAATTGTGTTAAAACTGCACAGTACTGGCACAGAAATAGGCACATGGATCAATGGAATAGAATAGAAGATCCAGAAATGAGCCCTCACATACATGTCACTTAATATTTGACGAAGGAGTGTAAACATTCAATGGAGAAAGGACAGCCTCTTCAACAAATGGTGTTCGTCCAACTGGCATTCACTCTGCAGAAGAATGAAAATAAACCCTTTCTTATCTCCTTGCATAAAGCTCAAGTGCAAGTGGATCAAAGATTTCCACATTAAAACAGTTACACTAAAATTATTAGAAAAGAAAGTAGGGAAAGCCTTAGAACACATAGGCACAGGAGAAAATTTCCTGACCAGAACAACAATGGTATGTGTTCTAAGGTCAAAGATCAAGAAATGGGACTTAATGAGATTGCAAAGTTTCTGTAAGGCTAAAGACACTGTCAAGAAAACAAAACGGCAGCCAACAGATTGGGAATAGATCTTTACCATCCCCACATCTGATAGAGGCCTAATACCCAAGGTATACAAAGAACTCAAGAAGTTACACACCAGAGAATCAAACAATCCTATTAAAAAATGGGGTACAGAGCTAAACACAAAGTTCTCCATTGAGGAATATTGAATGGCTGAGAAGCATTTAAGGAAGTGCTCGACATCATTAGTCATCAGGGAATTGCAAATCAAAGGAACCCTGAGATTCCACCTCACCCCAGTCAGAATGGCTAAGATCAAAAATTCAAATGAAAGCAGATGCTGGTGAGGATGCGGAGAAAGAGGAACACTTCTCCACTTTTGGTAGAATTGTAAACTAGTACAACCACTCTGGAAATCAGTCTGGTGATTCCTCAGAAATTTGGACATAGTACTACCTGAAGACCCAGTTATCCCACTTCTGGGTATATAACCCAGAGATGCTCCAATATATAGTAAAGACACATGCACCGCAATGTTCATAGCAGCTCTAATTATGATAGCCAGAAGCTGGAAAGAACCCAGATGTCCTTCAGTAGATGAATGGATAGAATAATTGTGGTATATTTACACAATGGAGTACTACTCAGCTATCAGAAACAATGACTTTATGAAAATCCTAAGAAAATGGATGTATCTAGAGAATATCATCCTGAGTGAGGTAACTCAGTCACAAAAGAACAGACATAATATGCAGTCACTGATAATTAGACACTAACCCCAGAAAGCTCTGAACTCCCCAGAAACAACTCACTGAGTATATGAAACCCAAAAAAAACATAGGCCAAGAAAAAAAAAAAAGCCTTAGTCCTTCTTAGGGAAAAAAATATATATTAGCACCCTTTCAGAATGTGGTACTCCTGGACCTCAAATCATTAATAATCCAAGAGCTAAGATAATAGCATTGTGGCAATTTTTGGTATTCACAGATCATTATGCATAATCTATACCCAACAAGAAATGTTTCCATGTTACATTCTGTCCTACATGCACTTTATGCTTATGATAACTAGTGGGATTTCTATGAATGCTATCAAACCTCTAAAAGAATTAAGTACTGACAAAATTATTCATATAATATAATGTTATGCCAAAATGCCTTTAAATATCTGTAAATGTATCCCTCTTTTTTAAAAATAATGTGGTAAGGAATAAAAAGAAGGCAGAAGACCTGTTTCTGCAGCACAAATTAATCAAGATAGTTACAGACATTTTCTGTATCCTAGATTTTCCCTACTGTTTACATTAGGTATGTTTTATACCAAGAAATGCTAGAAGCTCAAGAGTTATACATTTTCTAGGAAAATAGTATATTTTGCATCCTTTTCTTTTCCTAGTAATAATATTAAATAGTTGATGATATACAAACAACACAGTGCCCCTGACTTCTAGGAGAAGGACCATGACACTGTCCAGCCTAATGAGAGTGGAGAGCAACATGAGTTAGAGAAATGTAGGTGACAAACAAGCATTGTCACTTAAGTTCTGGTGCTGTGACTAAGCATTCAGCTGATTGTTTTCCACAATTGAAGAAATGAAAGCCACCCATTTCTACTTTTCTCTGATTCTTGAAGAGAAAAGATGGCAAACCGGAGAACCTCAAAGGATTAATGAATTTGATTCCATCTCTTCTGATGAATATTGAGATTGTTCTAAAACACTAGCCAAAACATTAGATCTGTCCTAAATAAATTCAGACTTATTCTTCTGTTATGTAGAAGCTTCACACATGTGGTTGGTTTTAAGCATATAATGGTAGTAAATGTATAATTATTCTACCAACATCAAAAGTCTATTATAAAACATGCCCCACCTTCCATAAAATGCTACATACAGGCATTTTTTATTATCAATACAACTTGCAGGTAGCTATTAATCTTCTTTCTGTCTCTCTAACTTACCTTCCCAGGACTCATCTTTTTCATGGACTCATACAATCTGTTGTCTTTTATTTCTAACTTTTTCTACTTACTGCCTGATGGGGGAAAGGGTTGTTCATGCTGTAGTGTTCATCAATACTCTTGTTTCTTTATAATACCAAAGATCTACATGGATATGTTGTTGTTGTTGTTGTGGTTGTGGTTGTGGTTGTTGATTTTAATTTCTTTGACTGGTGGTTAACATTTGGGATCTGTTCCTCCTTCTCTGGCTAATATGATTAGTGCAGGTAACAAACATTTATATACAAATCTTTGTATGAATGTGTGGTTCTATTTCTCTTAAGCAGCTATATTTGCTGTGGTATGTTCCTTTTTAGCTTTTACACATTATAATTCTTTTTCTAACGTGATCATAGTGTCATTCTAGTTAACAGGAAATTTCAGAAGTCTATTACCAATGATTGTTGGACTTTTAAAAAGTTTCGGTATCCTAAACAAACTAGACACTAAAACTTATCAACCTTAACCACTTAGTGTCCTCCCATTGTTTTATTATATTATTGTATCCTACAAGTTGCTAAAGTAATGTATCATTAGACAAGCTAAGTCTAACTACATGTTTACTAGAAATAAGTGCTGATATATAAATAAGCACTAGGAAACTTAAATACAAATTGGCTATTTTAAAAAATGAGTTTGTGCTACAATCCTCAGACCCAAGGAATCTAAGTAACAAAGAGGGATCAAGGTGGGATTTGTGAATCTCACTGAGAAAAATAATAGAATATAAATCCTGATTGATGGTGGAGAGGACACTGAACGGACAATGGTGGGAGTTGGTATGGAAACAGGAGGGATCGGGTCAGGGGAAGATGGACAGAAAGAGTATTGGGAGCCACAACTGGTGTCTGGAGCATCTCTGGGACCAGCAAGACACCCAGGATAACAGAAACTCCCAGGAACCTATGAAGGTGAACCTAGCTAAGACTCCTAGAAGTGGAGTATATGGAGCCTATACTGGCCATATCCTGTAACTAGGAAAGACTTCCAAGGGAGAGATTTGAACATAACCCAGCCACAAAACCTACAACCTAAAATTTTTTCCTGCCTACAAAATGTACTGGGATAAATATGGAGCAGAAATTGAGGAGATGACCAATCCAATAACTAGTCCAGTTTATGACCCATGCCATGAGAGGGAGCCTACCCCTGACACTGCTAATGATATTTTGCTATACTTGCAGACAGGAGCCTAGCTAAATTGTCATTGGAGAGGCTTCACACAGTAATTGATGGAGACAGATTCAGACACCCAGAGGCAAGCATTGGGTAGAACTTGGGAAATCCTGTGGAAGAGGGGACATAAGGAGCGTAGGAGTCAGAGAGGTTAAGGACGCCACAAGAAAACCTATAGAATTAACTAACCTGCGCCCATAGGGGCGTACGGAGACTGAACTGCCAACCAGAGAGCATGCATGGGAAGGACATAGGCCCTCTGCATGTATGTTATAGTTGTGTAGCTTGGTCTTCATGTGGGATTCCTTGGAGGAATCAGAGGCTGTCTCTGAATCTGTTGTCCATCTTTGGGACCCTTTCCTCCTACTTCAGTAGGAGAAGATGTACCTAGTATTCCTGCAACTTGATAAGTCATAGCTATTTGATATCCATGGGAGGCCTTTCCTTTTCTAAAGGGAAGAAGAGTGACTTGGGGGAGGGAAGGAATAGGGAGGATAGGAGAGAGAAAAACTGCAGTTAAGATATAAAGTAAATAAATAATAAAAATGATGAATAAGTTTGGGAACATTCTGGAAAATATGAAAGCATGCATACTACATGTGCATTGTGAAGAGACAAAGGCTAGCAAGCAGTATGGTTGTGTGACACAGAGACATCCTTCAGTGAGTCGCCTTAATAAAGACACAGGACAGAGTTTTCAAAATACCATGGCATGCCTGAGACAAACCTTTTATGTGAGACACTCTTTGGGAAACCCAGTACAGATATATCAAAAAACAAATGAAATGGAGCAAGGTTCACAGATGAGCGGATCTCTCTCCTCCTTGGGTGAGTTCTACATTGTCAATAGCAAATGAACCAACACACAGCCATGGCAGTAACCTGGACTGAAATGTTCAGCTTTGACCGGGACAATTTCTCTATTTTTACTGGAATCCTCTTTTAATGAAAGAACAAGACCGCTCCCTAGTGGACAATTTGAGAATTTAGATCTTTCGGTCTAATGTGGGATTTACACAATAAAATTTTGTTAACAGACATGATGAACAATAGCTGCAAAATAAAAAGGTTAACAATAAGTTTTTATTTATCAATGAAGGCCACTAAAACATAAAAGATATTTTATATAGTATGGAGACAGGGTAAGATAGAGTAATCATAAATAAATTTTAAAATAAATATGGGAAGGAAAGAGGAGGCAAACCTTTAGCGATATGGAGAATGCTCGGCTAGATGCTTAAAAACTTGTGGGTAACATAAATCCTCAACTTCATATAAATTTTCATAGCAAATTCTCTCAGCAAAAAGAAATTAGTGACAGGGTATTTTCCATCAAAAGCCTGTGGAAAGGTAGCTTCTCTGAAACCATCCAAAGACTAAACGTGGTTTTGTTTCTAAACTACATCATTTTCAATGGGCAATTGTACAGTTCTTAAACTCCCATAAAACAGCTTGCAAATTGTACAGATTTCGTTGTGGGTTTATTAAAAATTCTAGAGAATGGCAGATTTGAGACTTAGATGTGCACTGTAAAGTAGTTTTTATTAGCATTCAGGCCCTGCACAGAAGTTAAACAAAAACAATACCAGAGGATTCTCCATGTTCTAGACACTGGTGGGGTTTGCTCTAAACAGTCTTGCTGGCCCTTTAAGTGGTCCTTTGTCGAACCCTCTCTTAGAGCTAAAAATGGAACCTTTGTTGCAGAAATGGAAAAGCTTAGCTGTCAGGCAGGAAATCAGACTCCCCAAGTCCATTTGCCTAACTGCTGAATAAAAATAGAAAGTCATTACAATATAAAGTAAATGCACATTAAGTGGAAATGTATATTCTCTTCTACTTTACATTTTTATTATTTGTTAATTTTCAAGAAATTCTGAATGTAACAGTAAGACAAGTGTTGGGGTATCAATTAGAAGTCTTGAGCTCTATCTAATTCTCTCAGCCTTCACTTCCATTCTGAGTTTGCCTGGAACCTTCCATTAAAGTCCTGCTTCTTTATCCATATTTCTAGCATTAAAGCCATCCAACATTGTGCTGACATTACCTTGGGTCCAGTAGTGCTATACTGTGAAGTGTGTGTGTTTCATTTGCACACTGTAAGACAACCATACTTAAATTTAAAATGTGGCATCCAACCTCCTATTAGAACACTAGAGAGAGCTGGAGAGAAGGGGGAAGACCTTTTACTTACTGCCCAACTAGTCCCAGCAAGACTAGACATATCCTCTCCCACCGAGGCCCAATCAAGCAGTCCTGGTAGAGAAGGAAATCCAATGGTAGGCAACAGACTCAGAGACAACCCAGACTCCAATTGTTAGAGGATCCACATGAAGGTCAAGCTGCACATCTGCTACAAATCTATGTGGAGCCTAGGTCCGGCCCCTGCATGCTCTTTGGTGGGTGGTTCAGTCTCTGTGAGGCCTACTAGGCCCAGGTTAGTTGGCTCTGTAGGTCTTCTTGTGGTGTTCTTGAACCCTCTGTCTCCCTCAGTCCTTTCCCCGATTCTTCCACAAGACTCACTGTAGGTGTCTGCATCTGTTTCCATCAGTTGCTGGATGAAGCTTCTCAGGAGACAAGTATGCTGTTTCTGTCTGCGAGCCTAGCAGGGCATCATTAATAGTGTCAGGGCTGGCTCTCTCCCTTGAGATGGACATCAAGTTGGGCCAATCACTGGTTGGCCATTCCCTCAGTCTCTGTTCCATCTTTATCTCTGTGCATCTCATAGGCAATACACATTTGGAACTGAAGGTTTCGTGGATGACTTGATGTCTCACTAATAATCTTGAGGGCACTTTTATGTGATTTTTAATTAGTATATTTTTTAATAGAGTACATTTTTTCTCTTTTTTTTCAGGCTTTTTTCT
Organism: Micromys minutus; assembly: GCF_963924665.1. Classification (NCBI taxonomy): domain Eukaryota; kingdom Metazoa; phylum Chordata; class Mammalia; order Rodentia; family Muridae; genus Micromys; species Micromys minutus. Next base: position 29,958,856 of record NC_137983.1, on the reverse strand, counting down.
CTGTATTAATTTCTGGGATATATTTTTTTTTTGTTCAAATGCAAGCCCTTTATCAGGTAGATTTTTGTTTTGTTCTTTCAACTTCATTTGCTTTTTTTGAAACTAACCAGACCCCTCAGAGCTCCCAGGGACTATATCACCAACCAAATAGTACACATGGAGAGACCCATGACTCCAGCCTCATATTTAGCAGAGGATGGCCTTGTCTGGCATCAATAGGAGGAGAGGCCATGGACCTTGGGAAGTCTAGATGCCCCAGTGTGGGGGAATGCCAGGGCAGGGAAGTGGAAGTGGGTAGAGGGAGCACCCTCCTAGAAGCAGGGGGAGGGAGAATGAGATGGGGGTTTCCAGAGGAGAAACCAGGAAAGGAAACAGCATTTGAAATGTAAATAAATAAATGATCTAATGAAAATAAATAAAAATAAAATACATCACTATACCTACCACTCAGAACTTCCCTTACTCATTGCTTGCCTGCACCCATTCCCACAACACCCCAAGAAAGCTTGTCACCCAGGTGCTCTAACATGCCCAGGATCACAGGATTACAACTGTGCTGACAGACCCAGGATCATAGGATCACGGGATCACGGAGGAAGCTCGACTTCCAGGAGATCAGATACACCCAGAAGCACTGGAGCTCTGACACTATCAAGGTCACAGTTGAGACCACAACATCTTTCCCGACACTCAGCTTATCTGGGACCTGCATAGAACCAGTGAAACACAAATCCCTGCCCAGCCAAAGGCACGGGTTCCTTCCAGCTTGGATCTGTTCCTGGAGCAAACTCGGGGTTCTGTCTACCCCCACACACTCCTGCAACACCCTGAGAAACCTTGACTCAAGGGAGCTCTGACAAACTCAAGGACATCAGGAGCTTGGTCATACCAGGAATTCAGTGTCTCAGAGGCAGCTTGACTCCCAGGAGCTCTGACACACTCAGGATCCCAGGATCACAGAATCACAGGATCACAAAGACACCTGGGCTCTAAGGAGTTCTGACACAACAAGGATCATAAAAAGGACAGGCTCCAGACAGAGACAGCTAGAGCAGGTAGCACTAGAGAGATAAGCAGATTGCCAGAGGCAAGCCCAAGAACATAAGCAACAGAAAGCAAGGCTACTTAACATTGTCAGAACCCAGTTCTCTCACTAGACCAAGTCCTAAATAACCCATCACACCTGAAAATCAAGATTCGTATTTAAAATCCTATCTCATGATCATGATAGAGAACATTGAAAAGAACATGAATAACTCTCTTTAAAAAATACAGGAGAACACAAGCAAACAGGTGAAGGAATTGAACAAAACCATCTAAAATGGAAATAGAAACAATAAAGAAATCACAAAAGGAGACAACTTGGAGATAGAAAACCTAGAAAAAGATCAGGAATCATAAATGCAAGTTAGTATCACTAACAGAATACAAGAGATAAAAGAAAGAATCTTAGGTGCAGAAGATACCATTAAAAAGCGTTGATAAAACAGTCAAAGAAAATGCAAAATGCAAAAGGTTCCTAACCCAAAACATCCAGGAAATCCAGGACCAATAAAAATACCAAACCTAAGAATAATAGGAATAGAAGAGAACAAAGATTTCCAACTGAAATGGTCAGTAAATACCTTCAATAAAATTATAGAAGAAAACTTCCCTAACCTAAAAAAGGGATATCCGTGTGTTCATACAAGAGGCTGACAGAAATCCAAATAGACTAGACCAGAAAAGAAATTTCTCCCTTAACATAATAGTCAAAACACCAAATGCACATAACTAAGAAAGAATATTAAAAGAGGTAAGAGAAAAGTCAAGTAACATATAAAAGCAGACCTATCCGAATTACACCAGACTTTTTAACAGATACCATAAAAGCTAGAAGAACTTGGTCAGATGTCATTCAGACCCTAAGAGAACATAAATACCAGACCAGGCTACTATACCCAGCAAAATTCTCAATTACCATAGATAGAAAAACTAAAATTTTTCATGAAAATTTAATTTATACAATATGTTTCCAAAAATCCAGCCTTACAAAGGATAATAGATGGGAAACTTTAACATGAAAAAAACTACACACTAAAAAAAGCAAGAAACTAATCTTCTTGCAACAAACCCAAAAGAAAATACCCTCAAAAACATAATTCTACCTCTAACAACAAAAATAACAGAAAACAACAATTACTATTCCTTAATTATCTCTTAATATCAATGGACTCAATTAAATTCAGGTGACAGCAGATGCTGGCAAGGATGTAGTAAAAGAGGAACACTTTTCCGTTGCTGGTGGGGTTTCAAGCTGGTACAACCACTCTGGAAATCAGTCTGGTGGTTCCTCAGAAATTTGCACATAGTACTACCTGAGAACCCAGCTATTCCAGTTCTGGGCATATGCCCAAAAGATTCTCCAACATATAACAAGGACACATGCTCCATTATGTTTATATCAACCTTATGTATACTAGCCAGAAGAAGCTGGAAAGAACCCAGATGTCCTTCAACAGAGGACTGGATACAGAAAATGTGGTACATTTATATAATGGAGTATTATTCAGCTATTAAAAACAACAACTTTATGAAAATCTTATGCAAATGGAAAATATCCTGAGTGAGCAGCTTTGTCAAGTCCCTGATTTTAGTGGGATTACTTCAAGTTTCTCACCATTAAGTTTAATGTTGGCTGTTGGTTTGCTGTATATTGCTTTTATTATGTTTAGTTATGGGCCTTGGATTCCTGTTCTTTCCAAGACTTTTAACATGAAGGGGTGTTGAATTTTGTCAAATGCTTTCTCAGCATCTAGTGAGATGACCATGTGGTGTTTTTTTTCTTTGAGTTTGTTTATATGGTGGATTACATTGTTGGATTTCCATATATTAAACCATCCCTGCATCCCAGGGATGAAGCCTACTTGGTCATGATGAATGATCATTTTGATGTGTTCTTGGATTCGGTTTGCAAAGATTTTGTTGAGTATTTTTGCATCAATATTCATAAGTGAGATTGCTCTGAAGTTCTCTTTTTTTTTTTTTTTTTTGGAGGGTCTTTCTGTGGTTTAGGAATGAGGTTTATTGTGGCCTCAAAAAATGAGTTAGGTAGTGTTCCATCTGACTATTTTGTGTAATAGTTTGGAGAGTATTGGTATTAGGTCATCAATAAATGTCTGATAAACTTCTCTACTGAGCCCATCTGGACCTGGGCTTTTATTGGTTGGGAGGCTTTTGATGACTGCTTCTATTTCCTTCGATGTTATGGGATGATTTAGATGGTTTACCTGGTCCTGGTTTAACTTTAGTATTTGGTATCTGTCTAGGAATTCATCCATTTCCTCCAGATTTTCCAGCTTTGTTGAGTATAGGCTTTTGTAGTAGGATCTGATGATTTGTTGAATTTCCTCAGTTTCAGTTATGTCTCCTCTTTCATTTCTGATTTTGTTAATTTGTATACTCTCTCTTTGCCCTTTAGTTCTTCTGGCTGAGGGTTTATCAATCTTGTTAATTTTCTCAAAGAACCAGCTCATGGTTTTGTTGATTTTTTGAATGGTTCTTTTTGTTTCTATTTGGTAAATTTCTACTCTGAGTTTGATTATATCTTGTTGTCTACGCCTCTTGGGTGTATCTGCTTCCTTTTGTTCTAGAGCTTTCAACTGTGCTGTCAGGTTGCTAATGTATGCTCTCTCCAGTTTCTTTTTGGAAGCACTCAGATCTGTGAGTTTTCCTCTCAGTACTGCTTTCATTGTATCCCATAGGTTTGGGTATGTTGTGTTTTCATTTTCATTAAATTCTAGAAAATCCTTAATTTCTTTCGTTATTTCTTCTTTTACCATGCTATCTTTTAATAGAGCATTGTTTAGTTTCCATGTTTATATGGGCTTTTTGTTGTCTTTGTTGTTATTAAAGACCAGCCTTAGACCATAGTGATCTGATAGAATGCAAGGGAGTATTTCAATCTTCTCATATGTATTGAGGCTTGTTTTGTGACTGATTATATGGTCAATTTTGGAGAAGGTGACATGATTTGATGAGAAGAAGGTGTTTTATTTTGTTTTAGGGTGATATGTTCTGTAGATGTCTATTAATTCCAAATGGTTCATAACCTCTGCTACTTTCACTGTGTCCTTGTTCAGTTTCTGTTTCCATGATCTGTCCATTGATGAGAGTGGGGTGTTGAGGTCTCCCACTATTATTGTGTGGGGTGCAATGTATTTTTTTGAGCTTCACTGGGGTTTCTTTTATGAATATGGGTTCTCTTGTATTTGGAGCATATATGTTAATGATTGAGAGTTCCTCCTGACAAATTTTCTCTATAATGAGTAAAAAGTGTCCTTCCTTATCTTTTTTGATAACTTTTGGTTGAAATTTTACTTTATTCATTATTAGAATGGCCACTCCAGCTTGCTTCTTGGGGCCCTTTGCTTGGAAGTTTTTTCCCAATTTTTACTCTGAGATAGTGTCTGTCTTTGTGTCTGAAATGGGTTTCTTGTATGCAGCAAAATGCTGGGTTTTGTTTATGTATTTAGACTCATAGCCTATATCTTTTTGTTGGGGAATTTATTCCATTTATGTTAACAGATATTAAATAGTGGTTGCTGTTTTCTGTTATTTTTGCTTTTAGAAGTTGAAGTGTGTCTGTGTGTCTTTCTTCTTTTGGTTTTCTTGCTTAGGTATTTTCTTGTTTTTACTAAGATGTAGCTTCCCTCCTTGTATTGGGTTTTCCACCTATAATTCATTGTAGTGCTGGGTTTATAGTCAGATATTTTGTAAATTTAGTTTTGTCTTTGAATATATTGGTCTCTCCATCTATGGTGATTGAGAGTTTTGCTGGGTATAGAAACTTCTGCTGACACTTGTGTTCTCTTAGGGTCTGCATTATGTCTGTCCAGGATCTTCTAGCTTTCATAGTCTCAGTTGAGTGTTGGATGTGATTCTGATTAGTCTTCCTTTATATGTTACATGACTTTTTTCCCTTACTGCTTTTAGTATTCTTTCTTTGCTTTGAGCACTTGGCGTTTTGACTATTATGTGTCCAGAGGAATTTCTTTTCTGGTCCACTCTTTTTGGAATTCTGTAGGCTTCTTTTATGTTCATGGTCATCTCATTCTTAGAGTAGGGAAGTTTTCTTCTACAATTTTGTTGAAGATGTTTACTGTGCGTCTTAGTTGATATTCTTCCCCCTCTTGTATTCCTATTCTTAGGTTTTGTCTTGTCATTATGTCCTGATTCTCCTGGACCTTTTGGGTTAGGAGCTTTTTGGGTTTTGCATCTTCTCTAACTGTTTTTTTCTGATTTCAATGATGTCTTCAGCCCCTGAGATTCTCTCTTCCATTTCTTGTGTTCTTTTGGAGATGCTTGTATCTGTGACTCCTTATTTCTTTTTTAGGTTTTCTAACTCTAAGGTTGTCTCTTTTAGTGTTTTCTTTATTGTTTCCATTTCCATTTTAAATTCCTTCTTTCATTCCTTCATCTCTGTGGTTCTGTTTTTCTCTAGTTCTTTAATTTTTTTGAGTGTTTTTCTTGTTTTCTCTTTAAAACTTCTATTTCTTTATGCTTTTCCTCCAGTTCTTGTTTAAGGATCTCTATCATCATCTTGAGGTATGATTTCGGGTCCAAGTCTTCTTTTTCTGGAGTTTTTGGCATTCAGCTGTTTGCTGTGATGAGAGAGCTGGGTTCTGGTGTTGTCAGGTTGTCTTGGTTTCCCTGTGGTAAGTTCTTCTGCTTTTGCCATCTTGTTGTCTGGGATTATAAGTCGTCTTGTAGTCAGTGATTGGTACCCGTCTCTCCCGTGGACCTGAGGTCAGTGCAGTCTCACCAGGCCTATATTCCTGGATCTCTGCTCTTACGGGTGGCAAATGGCCTGAGCATTTGGTCTTTGTGCAATGGCTTTCTGGGCAGATTCCGAGTCCCTATGGCAGAGTTCCTGCTCCCCTGATCCAACCAGAGGGCTGTGTTTTCAGTGTGCTCTGCCTTGCCCTCTCTGTGCTTAGGCTACTCACAGCACAGTCTCACCAGGCCTATGACCCTGTATCTCCACTATTCCAGGTGGAAAATGGCCTGAGCATTTATTCAGCAATAGTATCAATGTTTGGTAAGTTCAGACAGAAGGCACCTTCAATGGGGCAGTCTCTGGATGGACTTTCCTTCAGCCTCTGCTCCTTTTTGTCCCTGAATTGCCTTTTGACAGGGACAATTCTGGTTTAAAAATTTTAGATGGATGGGTGATCCCATCCCACCACTGGTGGCCATGTCTATCTACTGGGGTGGTATCTTCTTGCTGTTGGGTATTTTGGCTAAAGCCATCACCATTGGGTCCTGGGAGCCTCTCATATGCCTGGCATCAGGGAATTTCTCCTGGTTCCCCACTCCTACCCCACTGCCACTTATTGTCCAGTCAATTTTTAGCACAACCCTTAATTGAGAGAGATCTGCTAACGTTTTGCTCTATTAAAAAACCCCATCCTGTTATTAGCCTTTATTCTTCCTTCTTTAAAACCTTATTATTAAGTTCCTCATTTCAAATGAGAATTGTTCACACTAGCCATTATTCTTTTCATGCTCTGCAAATGTGGAAAAAAAGAAACACCATGAGAAGTGAAATTAGAGTATCCAGTTAGATGTCATCTAACAAAGAAAAAGGAATGGTTCAAAAACTTGAAACACTCCACACCCTGGGCATTTCAGAGAAGGAATGTTCACCCTGTGTCTATTCAAGTCTCTTTAGTTGCATCAAATGTCTTCCATAATCACTTCCCCAAAAACCTTCCAGACACAATAGCTCCACAAAAAATATACACAGTGGAACCCTAAGAGTTTGCTCATTCCGCACACTAAACTCTGTCTTATGTCTTTAATGATCTCCTGCTTCTGACCAAAACCGTCTGTCCACTCATCCCTCCCCTGCTTCTGATAAGTACTTCTGTCTATTCATTCTTTCCTTGCTCTGACCAGAATATCTGCCCAATCATCCTTTACCTGTTTCAGTTTATGTAAAATTCCACTCAGCCTTTACGGTCTGAATAAAATATAAATTTCTTGAAGTTCCATAAAATAAGAATCTCTCCTTTTCTCTTTGTGACAGCCATTCACTATTCTCACTTCGTATTTATTCATTTTTATCTTTGTCTCATGACACTTGCTTTTATTTTCTCTGTTCCCCAATATAAAAACCTTGACAGAAATCTTGGTGCCAGAATTATCTTTGTGTTCACAAAGTTATGGCTTAAGGTGTGGTAGGAATGGCTGTGAGAATGATGGTGAGGATGGTGGTGAGGATGGTGGTGGGGATGGTGGTGGTGGGGATGGTGGTGGGGATGGTGGTGAGGATGGTGGTGGGGATGGTGGTGGGGATGGTGGTGGTGAGGATGGTGGTAGGGATGGTGGTGAGAATGATGGTGAGGATGGTGGTGGGGAGGGTGGTGGGGAGGGTGGTGGGGATGGTGGTGGTGGGGATGGTGGTGGGGATGGTGGTGAGGATGGTGGTGGGGAGGGTGGTGAGAATGGTGGTGGGGAGGGTGGTGGGGATGGTGGTGGGGATGGTGGTGGTGGGGATGGTGGTGGTGGGGATGGTGGTGGGGATGGTGGTGGGGATGGTGGTGGGGATGGTGGTGGGGATGGTGGTGGGGATGGTGGTAGGGGTGGTGGTGGGGAGGGTGGTAGGGATGGCTGTGAGAATGATGGTGAGGATGGTGGTGGGGAGGGTGGTAGGGGTGGTGGTGGGGAGGGTGGTGGGGATGGTGGTAGGGATGGCTGTGAGAATGATGGTGAGGATGGTGGTGGGGAGGGTAGGGAGGATGGTGGTGGGGATAGTGGTGGGGATGGTGGTGGGGATGGTGGTAGGGATGGGTGTGAGAATGATGGTGAGGATGGTGGTGGGGAGGGTGGTGGGGATGGTGGTGTGGATGGTGGTGGGAATGGTGGTGGGGATGGTGGTGGGGATGGTGGTGGGGATGGTGGTGGGGATGGTGGTGGGGATGGTGGTGGGGATGGTGGTGGGGATGGTGGTGGGGATGGTGGTAGGGATGGTGGTGGGGATGGTGGTAGGGGTGGTGGTGGGGAGGGTGGTGGGGATGGTGGTAGGGATGGCTGAGAGAATGATGGTGAGGATGGTGGTGGGGAGGGTTGTGGGGATGGTGGTAGGGATGGTGGTGGGGATGGTAGTAGGGATGGCTGTGAGAATGATTATGGGTATGGTGGTGGGGATGGTGGTGGAAATGGCAGTGAGGATGATGGTAAGAATGATGGTGGGGAGGGTGATGAGGATGGCAGTGAGAATGATGGTGGGGATGGTGGTGGGGAGGGTGATGAGGATGGTGGTGGGGATGGTGGTGGGGATGATGGTGGGAATGGTGGTGGGGATGGTGATGGGGATGGTGGTGGGGATGGTGGTGGGGATGGTGGTGGTGAGGATGGTGGTAGGGATGGTGGTGGTGAGGATGGTGGTAGGGATGGTGGTGAGGATGGTGGTGGGGATGGTGGTGGGGATGGTGGTGGGGATGGTGGTGGGGATGATGGTGGGGATGGTGGTAGGGATGGTGGTGGGGATGGTGGTGGGGATGGTGGTGGTGAGGATGGTGGTGGGGATGGTGGTGGTGGGGATGGTGGTGAGGATGGTGGTGGGGATGGTGGTAGGGATGGTGGTGGGGATGGTGGTGGTGAGGATGGTGGTGAGGATGGTGGTGGGGATGGTGGTGGTGAGGATGGTGGTGAGGATGGTGGTGGGGATGGTGGTGGTGAGGATGGTGGTGGTGGGGATGGTGGTGAGGATGGTGGTGGGGATGGTGGTGGGGATGGTGGTGGTGGGGATGGTGGTGGTGGGGATGGTGGTGGGGATGGTGGTGGGGATGGTGGTAGGGATAGCTGTGGAGATAGTGGCAGTAGGTAGGACCTTTGAGGTTTGATTATCTGATGAGAGAAGAGCCCTCAAATGAGAGCTTAATTTTCTTATTAAGAAGAAAGACAATACCTTAGGAAGCTAACTCTTCTACTATGTAGAAATACATCAAAAAGGCTTTACAAAAAATAAAGCCTATACCATGTCGTGAATATGCAACTACTTTGTTCTTACTCAACCCGTACAGCTTAATAAAAAACAATCTATTGTTTATAATCAACTCAAATTAATTATACTATTGTTAAAACAATATGAGTGAACTAAGAAAACAATGATTTTAGTTAGAGCTTTTATTGCTGTGACGAAACATCATGAACAAAGTAACTTTGGACACTTATTTCAGTTTTCAAATGAATTTACTTCAGATTACAGTTCCATATCATAGTTTATCACTGAGAGGATACAGGGCAGAAACTTAAACTAGGCAGGAAAGCAGAGGCAGGAGCTGATACAGAGGCCATAGGGGAGTGCTGCTTACTGGCTTGTTCCCTATGGCCTGCTCAATATGTTTTCTTACAGAACTCAGGACCAACATCCCATTTGTGGCATCACCCACAATGGGTTGGACTCTATTACATCAACCATCAATCAAAAGAAAATGCATGACAGATCTTCCTTCAAGCCAATCTGATGGGGGCATTTCCTCAATTGAGGTTCCCAATTCCAAAATGTCTGTAGCTTTTACTAAGTTGATATGAAACTAGCATCACAGTACTTACAAATAATTTCTTTATAGTCAGAAAACCATAGACCTTTTTATCAGAACTGGTTGACTATTACAAAACATAATGCTCATCACTAACTTCTCTGAATTAATTTTAGACATATGAATATCTGCTAAGTTAATTTATCTTAAATATTTAATCATTTAGAATAACTTTGTTTAAGCTTTCATTGATATAATTTGAAAGATATGCAAAACTTATTGCTTAGTAATAAGTCATAGAAAGAACTAGGTTTCCAAAAACACTATTTATTTATAGGATCACGGGGCTCAGTCTTCGGACAATTACATTCTTTTCCAAAAGTAATCTAATAATGAAAATACATCTGTCTTTCATGGTCTTTTATCAAAGAACAGTAAGTAGGTCTATTTTAGATATCATGAATCAAGACCCATGATTCAATAATTCATTAAAGTGCTGAGAAAAATTACATGCATTTCTACCTACAATAAAACTTGAAAACTCTGAGACAAGTGATATCACTAGAATAAACCTATCCAGGGGAGTGGAAGACATATACAATGAAACATAACTAGGTAGGACTGCCAGTTGCTTCTCTCCTTTGAACGCTTGCATGGTGCCTTCTAGTACCCTGAAAGCTAGTTCTAATGCAGGAGGCGTTCAGTTATTTCAAGTCAGCACTCTCTAGATCCTGTGTCTGAAGTGTACAGTATCTTCAGCAATAAACACTAAGCTTCCATGTCTTTGGCAGCAACAAAGAACAATAATATTAGCCTACAGTGTTTGGGGGAGGGGGCTCTCTGACAACCATGACTGATAACTCACGAGGGTTTCTCAGTCCTGATGTTAAATGCATTCTAAATGTTTGTCCTTCTACCCATAGGTAATTGTCATCCTCACCTTTCTTCAAGTAAATTCTCTTTAAAACTGACAGAAACAAGTACAGAAAACCAAAGTCATCAAAGTACATCTGTGGAGGCCAGTCCCAATTGCTATATCTACAACACAATTCCTGCACCTATAGCTCAGTGATCATTGTGAAGAAGGGACAGGAAGATTGTAGGTAGCAGAGGATCAAAGAGTTTTCTGTGAAATTGTGTCTCCTAAGAATATCAGAATGTCTCACCAACATGACTGCCTAAACATGAGATAATCAATGACAACAGTAGTCATGCTGAGATGAACAAAGGAGGGCGTGAGGGCAGGGCAGAGATCCAAGAGGCTTCAGCTCTGCACAAAGAACTACAAGCAACTAAGGAATGCTGAGAAGAGGAGAAAGTCTTCCTCAGAGAGGAGCACACCAAATAGTTATCTAATATAGACTGAAAAGGTTGTATTTATGTATTTAGGAATATATATGTATGAATGTATAGTCATTGTTTGTAAGAGAGCACACTGGTTAAGCCATTATGGAAATCTGTGTATTTGTTCCTCCAAAAGGTAGAAATCTACTGTATGATCCAATTATAACTACTATCGAGCAAATATCCAATGAACACTATATGCTGTTACTTGTGCCGCCATGTTTGTTGCTACTCTACTCACAATTGAAAAAAAAAAATTGGAGACAGGCTAGTTGATGAATGAAAATAAAAGTGAGATAAAGATAGATAGATCGATAAGATGATGATGATGATAGATAGATAGATAGATAGATAGATAGATAGATAGATAGATAGATAGATAGGTAGATAGATAGATAGGACATTTATTTAGCTCTAACAAAATATGAAATTTTCAGATAAATGATGGAACTGAGTGAAGTAACAGATCCAGAATGACAAATGCTGCATCTTCTTTTTCATTTGTGGATACTTGCTTTGAATCTTTAGGTTTATGTGCTTTTATTAAAGTACCTGTAGAAGCCAGAAACCCAGTAAGGAGCCCAACCAGGAAGAATTCAAAGAGGTTGTATAATGCAGATGATATAAATGAGGAGATAAATAATATGCCTCGATAAATAGTGTGATAAATGGTGTAGAAATGTGGACTTGATAAAGAAGTATGGGGTGGGATTAATGATTAAGGAGCTTTGAAAAGCCATTGCTCTTCTCTACCTTCCAGAACTTCACGACAACACCCTATTAGCAAAGGCAGTATATGCTCAAGTTATTGGCAACAACGGTAGCTCAAGATGTATAAATGTGTGTAAGAAAAAAAGAACAATCTTGTCAACAATGGTGCTGGGATGAAGGAAATGAATCTGTGTGGAAAAGAATGTAACTAGGTCCTTATGGGTTGCTTTACCTTCCTCTTCATTTTTCTTGAACAACAAAAATCATGAAACTTACCGGAAAATACTTCAAGGCCTGAGTACAGGCAAGGCATTTCTGAAAATTATTCCAACTACACAGAAAATAACTCCAGAGATTTACAATGGAACTGTCTAATATTAAACAGCTCTGAACACTAAGGGGAAATGGCAGATGAAAGAGAAATCTTTGCCAGCTGTTTACCTGACAAATGATTGATATTAAGAAAATAAAGACAATTAGGATGTGAAGAACTCCAAAAAAGAGGCACTGAAAAAATAGGAACCCAATCAACGACTATTCAGATGAACTGAGGGAAGAGTTGTCAAAAGTCACTTTACCTAAGGCAAATAAGGAAATGTAAATCAAAATTGTACTGAGACACCTTTTATCCTAATCAGAGTGGCTAACAGCAAGGAAACAAAGGGACTAAATCACTCACACATGGAGAGACCCATGGCTCCAGCTGCATATGTAGCAGAGGACAGCATTGTCTGGCATCAATGAGAAGATAGGCCTTTAGTCCAGTGAAGATTCTTTTTCCCAGTGTAGGGGAATGCCAATGTGGAGAGGGTGGTTGGGAGAGGGAGCACCTTCATGGAGGCAAGGGGAGGGAGAGGGGAGTAGGGGGAAAGGACATAACATTAAAAATGTAAATACAGAGAATACCCAATAAAAACAAAAAAAAACAATAATACATAATAAAAACAATGAAACCGAAAGTTGGTTATATTAATATTTCATTTAATATTGTTTATTTAATATATAAAAAAGAAATTATGACACATGCCAACAAAGATAGGAAGGGAGCCCCTGCTTACTGTTGATGGGTATGTAAATTATACAGCTGCTATGAAAATCAGTGTGAAGTTTCCTTCAAAGGCTAAGCATGGATGGACCCTGGGTATCTACCTAGAGCAGTCTGACTTAGCCTGCTGCAGGTGCGTGCACCGCCACCTTTGCTGTGTGTGATGGTCAAGTTTTAGAGTCAGCCATGACCCCACCAATGGATGAACAGAAGGGAAAAGCGTATGTGTACACCATAGAATTTCCACACTATGAAGAAAGAAACTTGGTCATTTCCAAGAAAACTGGTCGAACTGTTAAGGAGATTAACTAGACACAGACAATAAGACAAATATTGAATGTTTTGTTTTATATGCAGTCTGAATTCATATAGAGTGTGTGTGTGTGTGTGTGTGTGTGTGTGTGTGTGTGTGTGTGTGTGTTGAGTATAGAAGGGTACTATTTTGAAGAATAAGAGGTGAGAGGAAGAAAGAAGCAAGAGTATATTGGGGAAATTGATATAATCAAAGTTTATGTAAAGCATATACAAAAGGTATCAAAATTAATAAAACATTATTTCATACAACGAATGTTTTTTAAACCAGCTTTGGTAAAACTCATTCAAATAAATTTGGTGAAATCATGTTTTTCATTAAAATGGTAAAAATCACTGAAATACAAAAAATACTTTCTTTGTCAAAATTCTTCCCCTAGATTCACTTAACATGAGCAACATCCCCAATATCTAAGGATATTAAAATAGTTTGAGAACGATTCCACTGAATGTGTTTGGCACATTTTCTTTGTTTATGTGTATGATTCAAGACATTTGGTTTGTGGGAATGGTGCTGAAATTGACACTGGGGTGAAAAACACCACACTGAGCAAAAAATAAAAACATAAAACCAGGATCGTTAAAGTGTGTGAGTTGACTTGCCTGAAAATTTGAGGAAGATATTTCTGGCTTGTGGTTTTATTATTCATGTGGATCTGACCTCCATAGGGAGGTAAAATGAGACCACCCCTCTGCCCTCTTCTTAACACACTGCTAGTAGTGATCTTTGCCTCATTCCTTTGACTTTCAAGCATTATGGCAATGAAGTGTCCTGCCAATGTAATCATAGTCATGGACAGCTGGCTCAGAACGTAAGGAGTGCGGCTGAGCTGGCGAACGTCTTGTCATTTGTAAACACGCGCCATCTCTGACCTCTCAGTAGGAGGTATCATCTCATAGAGTAATATGTTTATAAGCTGGGTGCATACACAAATCACAATAATAATAATAATGATAATAATAATAATAATAATAATAATAATAATAATAATAAAATATTCAGAAAGTACGTCAGCTTACGAACATAAATTACAGTCACGTCCCTTAGAATATGTTTGCTTTTTGAAAGATGTTTATGTTTCTTCATGACTCAGCATAGGTTTGCAGTGCTTCGCAGCTCACCGCCTCCCAGACCTGGCCCAGGCTGTTATGTAAATAAATGTGTATGGGAAAACAGCGACACGCCTTTACTTACGTCATTCATATATCATAAATCATCCATATCAGCTTGTCACTGTCGTGTAAGAGAGAGAAACTGCAAGGACCAAGAGAAACTAAAATATTTACTACCCGACTCATGACAAAAAAATTACAGATCCTTGATAATTTATTATTGTTAAGAATATGAATTTTGAGTTAATCGTAATGTGTCCGTTAAATCTGGTGCACAGGGTTTCCTAAGTTTCCAAACTCCCTGTAACATTGTTTAGTCATCTGGTGCATCCTATCTGGTAATATTTTCAGTGACCAGCAGAGGGCGGAGTTGATCTAACAAAGCTGCAGCTGCGTACACACAAATAGCCCAGTCAGCCTGGCAAAGTTCATGGGCTGTTGTGAGTGAGTTTTCTCTGTTTAATAGCAGTGAAAAGAATTAGAATGGCGCAAAGCCCCTGTCTTGTTACTAATACTTGCGTGCACGTCGAAGAGGAAATGGTTCCCTTATCTCACCCTCCCTTCCCTTGGCCTTAGTTTATAGGTACACTGCATATTTCAATTAGCAACAGCAGTTTGGCTGTAGAAAGGGGGATTTTTCCACCAGGATGACACAGCAGGCCAAGTGGCAGTGGCTGCTCTTTCTGCACTCTCCATCTCAGTACCCCGCTGTCTCTCTGAAGACCGCTGCCATTAGTGTGGAGAGAGGCATTGTCTATTGTAAGGAAATATAAAAGAGGATCATTAGAAGTTCAGATTTCTTCAGTAGCTCTCCGGTTTTCCTGATCAACACAGGGGCTGTCTGAAAAGTGAGACATTTCCAAGGAAAATGTCCTGCAGGACTGAAGAATGCTGGGGCCCTAAAGAGAGTCTGAAAAAAAAAACCCACCTACCAGCAGGCCAGACAAAGGCTGCAGGTTGCGGCCTCTGCTTTGAAAGAGCTGATTTATGTGAGGTCCTGTTACCTGCACTATCACTGTTTTCTTATGAGTGAAAGGTTTCGCATTCTTAATTCGTCTTGGGGATGGGAAAAGGGAAGGCAAACTTGCCCGACGGAGGTCTAAGGGTGAAGGAGATCTATTTGCACTCTGAAAAAATCACAAACACAAAAGATGCGGGTCCTTGTACAAATGCACACCAAAAGTGCTTTCTGAAAAGGCAGGCGTGGGGCACCATCCCTGAGACACTTAAAGAATAATGTATAGACTCTGGCAGTTGCTCGAAATAAAAGCTATCCATTATGCTAGAGTAAAAACAGATTCAAAGAACTCAGTGGGAGAGGAGAAAGAATGCTCTTATGGAGAAGTAGGGAAAGTAAAGAGTGTGTGTACAAAGATAAAAACAAAAGGTTCATGCCTTGTCACTGTATTTTTTCATTATGTAATATGCTATGCAAACCCATATTTGAAGTGCTTTAGAATGATGTGCTCGTGATATGCACAACATAACATCAAATTACAAACCACTTTTTCATATCAACTATAAAATTATGCATGTAAAATGATGCGTATAATTTTCTAATAATTATATGATTAATAAAGATATTTCAGTATACACACAGAAATGTATGCCTTAAATATATTGAGATTTTTTTATGAGATAAGTTTTATGTACATAAAATCATGTAAATATAATTAATAAATATATATGAGTTCACATGCATAACTGAAATATTTGGAGGTGTTTTACAAGAGAATTAGAATATGGGTCTGGTAACTTTCGGGTGCTGTGCATTGTGGAGAAAGAGCGAAGAGAGAAAAAGATGACTTGGGGCATCTATGCTGGTACACTTGCTCATGTACACTATCTAGTAGGTGCTAACATTTACAGAACTAGGTGATTTTTACTGTGGTGTTAAAGAAATCTATACTAGGAAATGGGAACAGAACACATTTTTGACATCCTTCAGGAAGGTAGTAATTTATGCTGCATTCCTTAAGATAACTGGTAAACAATGCAATGATTGAGAAGCTTGTTTGCCTCCTATGACAGTATGCCCACTTAGAAAGCAGTTGTTTTGGTTGTTGCATTGTGTTTGTTATTTGAGCAGGCTTTTGTGTAAAGTCAATAAAATACATAATTTTCATTAAGTATACCTGTCAGTAAGTAGGCAGTGAAATGCCACAAGTAGATGTCTATTACAAGAAAAATCCCATTCATCGCTACGGATACTACTCAGTAGTCACCACAGTGACTTAACTAGACTTACCTCGTCAACGCTCTATCAGAATTTCACTCTCACATCTAATAAATATTGTCACTGTTTTGTCCTCTGTGTTACAGTCAGACTCCAACATATCGCAGGAGGTAACTACAATTTCATGATCATAGCTGAGTAACAGCTCCTTTGGCGATATTAAGTGTTTTAAGGAACTAAACATTTAAGGTTATGTGTTCTAGTCTGGGATTTCATTACTTATCCTTTCTGATTTTTACATTTCCCAAGCCTAGGCAAATCCCTCACAAAAAAATCTGATTTAAAAAAAAAAAAAAAGCAAACAAGCTTTGATCAGAGCCTGCAAACTTCTAAATTATTGCATTGTTTATCACTTATCTTAAAGAAGACATAAATCACTATCTTCATAAAGCATGTCACAATTTGCCCCAGCTCTCATGTCCTAATACAGACTAGACAGATTTTTAATCCACTGGGGAAAGCAGTAACTCTAGCCTTATCAATTCAACTATTTATCCCATGAGCAATAAGATTTAATAAGATCAATGGAAGAGAAAAATTAAAAACAACATACATGTGTCATAATGAGAGTTATTACTACCCAAGCCTCTTTGCCCTGAGGTTTGGTATAGGGAGGAATCTGCATGACGTTCTACAAGAAGCTTGATCTCTTGAGATTCAATTTCCTTGTCTGAAATTGAATGACCATAATATTTCCCAACGTGTCATTATACTTCTTAAACACCAATGGCTCATCCCTATCTCCTTGCTATAGAAGCCAGACACCATAAAAAAAAAAAAAAAAAAAAAAAAAAAAAAAAACTTGTCTCTGTGAACACACACACACACACACACACACACATACTTAAGCCTAACTTCCAAGGATTAAAATATTAGATACCACTGAATAGAACAATGGTTCTCAACCTTCCTATTGTGTGCAACACTTTAATACAGTTCTCTGCTATAGTAACCATCAACTATAAAATGATTTCTGTTGCAGTTTCATAGCTGTAATTTTGCTACTGTAAAGAATTGTAATATAAATATCTGTGTTTTCTGATAGTTTTCTGTGACCCCTGTGAAAGAGTCATTTGACCCTCCAAAAGGAGTCATGACTCACAGGTTGAGAACCACCAAGATATAGTATAGTGGATTTATCTTGCCAACAAATATTTGCCTTAACTAAAATCGCTGCCCCTTTTGTATATCCTTTAGAGCCCGCAGGACTGCTCTGAGGAGAGAGAGGCTCTCCGTGAGCATCATCTCTGTTTCACTGGTTAATTAACAAGCATCTGCAGGTACAGCACTGTCAGTACCTACCCTTTTCCTATCAGTTATTGGACTGGTCCCCAGAAGCTAATGTTGCTCTGTAGCCACACTCTGTGTAGCAATCTATCCATTGTTATACAGTCTGGCGCTCCTTCCTCATATAAATATTGAGCAGTTGTTGTTAATTGAGGATCAGGCTTTAAATGGGACAGAAAATCTGATGGGGAACTGTAGAGCAAAATCAGTTGGAATTTGAATAGAAGAACAGAGAACTCTTTCACCTCAGCATCCCAAAGCAACCAGAACCCTCTCTCTCTCTCTCTCTCTCTCTCTCTCTCTCTCTCTCTCTCTCTCTCTCTCTCTCTCTCTCTCTCTCATTAAATAAAAGCCTTGAGTTAAATAAGAGTAAGATTTCAGAAATTACCCAAGAATTGAAACATTTTTACATAAACCTACCCCCTCCTCTTCTCAAAGGCTAACTTTGTGTCATGTTAGAACCCTGACTATCAGAAATGATGATTGATGGATGCAACATCAAACTTTTGTCTCTTGATGCTAAATGCAAATGAACAAGGCCAACCTGTAAACTTCCAGAATCTTATAGGCAAATATTCATGTCTGTATTTCATTATTCAGTCATAGGGGAAGTGTTTTTGTCAGAATATCCCTTCCCCTTCGTTATCGGCCATGGTGGTACACACCTGTCATTCAAACAGACAAGACACAGAATCAGGGGAATGAAAAGTTCATGGGCAATCTGGGCTGCATCAGGACAACCTGCCTAGGAACGTAGCTCAAGTAAAGCACCTGCAAAGAATGCACAGGACCTTGGTTTGCTTCTCGGCTCACTCTTAGGACGATACGCTTAGGTCTGCATTACCACTTAACTTGGTGGCCTAAGGTCCTCCATTTTAAAATACTTGTAATAGAACCTATCCCCAAATCATCTTGTAAAGATGAAATAAGTGCATCCAAAACACTTCTCCAAGTACACAGCACACCCAAGAAACTTCACTGTCTCCATAGCTCTTCCCTTGTCTAGCTATAGGAACTCAACCAAGCCTTTTCACTGTCAAAAAGCTAAACTTTTTCTACACTGTGTTTTGAAGTCCAGTAAAGAGAGAGAGAGAAATCCCCTATTTTCAATTAACTTTGGAATACGCTGTCTTTGCCTTGAAATTTTAATTTATTATTACCTTAAGACGTCTGCTAATTAACAGTTCTAAGGATATAAGACTGTTGATCTTTAGTTCCACACCAGCATTTAGTTTTGCTGTCCCATCACAACTCAGGGCCTTTCCCTGAAATGAGACCACTTCATTTTTCTTTAAAAGACAGGGAACATCAAACAGAAGAAAGCCCTTAAATACTTTGAAACAAAGAGATCCTCATGGATTATCAGTTTCTACTTTAAATCCTATTACAACTACCCTCATAAGAAAAGGAAAAGAAAGATTCGAGACACCAAAGAGGAAAAGTCTCAGACAGAAAAGGAAAAAGGCAAAGTGATCATAGAGACAGAAAGTAGTCGGATGTGGCCATGAGCCAAGGAAGGCGGACAGCCACCAGCAGCTCCAAGAGACAAGAAATGGGTTCTTCTTAAGCCCCTAGAAAGAATTCAATCTTGCTGATGATAGCATTTCAGAATCCAAGGACTATAAAGAGGAAACATTTGGTATTAAGCTTCTAGGACTTTTTATTTTTCCACTTTCAAACTGACTTTAATCAAGGGACCATTTGCTCTTCATCTTTCAGACCGGGACTGAGAGGATGAAATTCACACGTGTACATGAAGATGCATCCACAGCTCAGGATGCCCTACAGACACATTCATGTCATCACTACTAGAATGAACTTTCTGAGCTGCCTCTACACCAGTGACCACAAATTTTGGTTTCTGGACAACTTCTCTACTTTCTTTGTTTAATTCTGCTGTTTTATGAGAACTTTATTCACCATACTTCATCTGATACTAAGTATAGCAAAGACCTTTCTGTCACTGTAAAAGACATAAGAAAAACAACTTTAAAAGGAAAATCTACTTTGGCTCATAATTTTAGACATATCAGCCTATGGTTCGCAACTATTGCTTTGCACAAAAGACAAACGCATAGACTATTCCAACACCACACTATCATGTGGTGGTTATGTATGCCAGAAGAAGCTGCCTATATCAATGAGGCCAAGAAGTGAAGACAGAGAAGATGAGGCAAGAGAATTAACTGTAAAAAGCAAGCTATGTGAATCTGTAGATGAACACATTGATGGTCAAGAGTCACTTCCCACAGGCCCACTTTAGAACACTACTACACCAGAGACCGTGTCTTCAAGACAGAGTTGAAGACTTCTGCACCAAGACACAAGTTTCCTGAGATAATGTTTGCTCTGCAGTTCCTGCCTACTGATAGATTGGGTCTTAAGAGGAAGTCTTCCTCTACAGTTAGTCAAAGCTTAAACCAATATACATACTTATTAAACCAATATAAGCAATATATAATTAAGCAGATTGAATGACCTTATTCAGATGATGGAAAGACAATAAAGATTAAATTGAGAAGCTCAACCTAAAGTTCAACAACTACCATCTGGTTGTTTTACTCTGGTTATGAAACTACTTACCCAGGACATATATAACAATATATTTCGATTAAAAAATATTCTGGACACAAGCTTTCTTTAGATTTTTTTTCTGAAAACCATTCCATCTAAAACTATATGAGCTGTGTCTTTGATAATTAGCATGAGATGCACCCTTCTAAAAGCTGTCTTAACTAGCTCACGAACTGAGGTGGGGGGTGAAGCATCTGTCTTGAGGCACATAGAAAGAGCTGGCTTTGATTCCCCTCCTTTCTTTTGGCAACTGTGCCCTTTTCCAATTCACCTCAGTGATTCCCTCTACCTCCTCCCCCTCCCACAGAGATCGGATTTCTCTTGCTTTTAGACTAAGATGTTCGATAGGATCTAGACTTTACTAAAGATTTACCTGTGCCTAGCCAGCAGCAACTGTTCCAAATGGATCTCTCCTTGTGACATTCCATTTTAAAACATTTCTGAAAACTTCCTAAATGGTACTGAAAGTTCAGTTCACTCATACCAAGGTTTCTTTTTATACTTATTTGAATTTTACTAGTGGAGATGCTAAACAAATCCAATTTTGTTTCCAATTTTATTTGTGGTTTGCCCTACACAGAGGTCAATACACCTCACAGTTCTCTGAAACCACAGCACTTCCAGACATAAGACTGGGCCAAACACAGGCTTTCCAGAGGTACTTCTGATTCTTAATTTGCATTTTGGACACATCACACACACACACACACACACACTTACAAACCATGAGTGCTCAATGATGTAACTGAGATTCTCAATGATGAGAGCCTTTTCCAGAAAACATAATACAGTTCTGGTAATTGGCCCTTGCAGATACCGTGCTGAAGAGGAGTCCTGCACTTCTTTCTTGGGGTGTCAAATACATTACCCAACTAAATATTGCTTTCCTCAAAGAGCTTACTTCCATATGAGCAAGCAATAGTAATAGTATAAAGAAGTGGTAATATATATATATATATATATATATATATATATATATATATATATATATATATGTCATATATCAAAACTTACAAAAAGTATGACTATGATCCATCTCCCCCATATAAGACAAAAGTAAACTGAGGCACAGAGTTAGGTGACTTGCCCAATTGCAAACATTTCTCAGTGCCTCTAACAGATCTCCAGTGTTTACCTTAGTGCAGCACAGATTAGCGAATAAATCCGTTGCCACTGAACTGGAAAGGGACTTTTGTCATTCGGCTGCTTTTTTCAACCAACCCAACTGAAAGTACTTAGTGGTTTCCAAATTTAAAAGCACAAAAGCAATATCAATGTACACATTCACATAAGAAAAAAATTATTATAACTTTAGCACTGAATGACTACTAGAAGTACTAGGACCATGTTGCTGTTTACCACAGTTCATGGTGGTGCCTGTGTTATGTTATTGTGCATATGTTATGTTTTTACGCAGTTGGTGTCTTTCACTTTAGCTACTGGCCTGCATTTAGATGCACCCACTGCACTGACAGGGACCTAGCCCAGGAGAACCATGTCTTATGCATCAGAAACGTTTGTTTAGCATTCAGCTGTGCTTCTTAGATTGTGATGGTGAGATAGACTATTGCAGAAGCATGGATGAGTGCTGATTCTTAGTGACATTGTACCCTAAGAGAAACTGGATAAAGGTGCCAAGATAATGAAGTGGTGAAAGAATCATTTCCAACAAATGGTCCTGAGACAGATTGATGTGCATATGCAGAAAGGTGAATGCGAACTTTTACTTTACACCATCCACAAAATGTAGCTCATTTTATATTATGAACATAAATCTAAATCTAAAACTAGAAAAGGCTTAAATGAAAACATAGAGATAACTGATAGTGATATTTGATTGTTCAACAATTTACAACAGCAAACGCAAAGTAATAAAAGAGCTTTCATTAATGGGTATTAAAAAAAAAAAAAGAAAACCTTTGCACCTGAAAACACCCTGAGTTAATAAAGAGGCATCATAAAAGAGAAATGTTGGAGTGTCCTATCTCCAAACAATGTTTGTATCTAAATTGTATTAAAAGGCCTTTACAACTCAATATTTAAAAATAAAAGTAACTCAATTAAAATGTGGGCAAAATATCTAAATGATATTAATATTTTGTTACTTTGAATACTGTCAGTCTTCTTGTTTATTATAAGTATAGTATACACAGTATACTATATACTGTATACATATCAAGTATGATGTCAGAAAAATCCAGTAAACATCTAACACAAGACTAGCCATGAAATGTTATAAAGTAAACACAGGTTCTAAACCTATACAAACTCCTTCTTGCAACACCTTCATATTGAAAAGTTTTATGTCATGACTACTGTTCACTCTTGTCAAGTTGGTATCTATTTGTCAACTTCCGTTTCTCATCACCATCTTTGAGAAAGTATTTGTCCTGGTACTATTTATGCAGGAAAGACACCTCAGAGCTGCAATGGGAATTCCCCCCCAATGTTATTGGTGACCACTGGCACTGATTATTATTGTCATTGAATCTCTTTCCGTAACTCTCAGGAACATATTTCTTTCATTGTGTCCTCATAGCTTTTGAAGTCACCTTCTGAGTTCTGTATTTCCAACTCCCTTAAATCTTACTCTGTTTTACCCTTCTCTCCTTAACAGCTAAGTACAAAACCATGTAAGGCAGACTGAGTTTCCTGTAATACTTTTAACGGGACCGTATTCAACAACATAGTGAGTAGGGTTGACCTGATGCAACAGAATACACTAACAGAGTAACAAAAGAGGAGATGAAAGTCTTCATGAAGAATCAAACAGCTATTATCTTACCTTTCTGTAGCTTGCTTTTAAGTCACTTAGTTCATTTTGTTTGCGTTGATAATAATAGTCCTATTTTTTAGAGTAATTTGTTTCTATTTAAATGGAATCTTAGTCATGCGTTGCCCACAGATAGCATGAATGGGACTCTGGCTTATTGTGTCCATATCAAATCTTTACCAAAAGTCTGTGCCACGTGCATCAGCTGCCACCTGTCTAAAATATTCCCTCTGCACAATTTGTTTTGGTGTTCTGCTACTCTCCAGGACGTTAATAGCATCATGACAAACCACACAATTCAGGGCCTCTATCTAACTTAGCATCGTTCTTTGAGAAGAAGCAACGCTGTGAGCCACTGTGTGGACACAAACTGAAGATAGCCTATGCAAATGTCAATATGAGCATTTCAAGAAACAGGAAAATCTAAAAACCAGCCATTGTACCGGAGCCCCAGTGGGTGGAGTTTGTTTTGTAAACTCCCAATGCCTTCTCTTCTTTCTGGTGATGCCGGGAGCACTTTTTCTCTGTAATGCTTGGCAGCGCACTAAAGCAAATAACACCTTAGTGGTCAAAGCAATAAAGTTGAATAATTGATGCCTTGAGTCTTTCTCAAAATCACTTGAAAAATGACCATTGAAAGATAGACTTACTTCTGGTAAAGGGTCTGTGTTGAATGGCATGTAACTGAACAGACTGGGTATAAAGTAACTAGCAGCTGGGTGAGGAGACCCTTCTGCTTGATACTAACCCTCTGCTAGCCCTTCTTTAACAATACAGTTAAGACCAGCACCATCTTATTCACTACTACTAAATGTACACCCATGAAATACACCCATCCAAGTCATGTTTTGGCAAAGACAACAGCCTGGATAATCAACTGAGTACAATGTTAGAAACCTTGGAGCAATGTTTTAAAATGTACATTAAAATCTTAAATCTAGTAAAAAAGATGGTAAATAAACCATTCTGGTAGCAACATGAATGAGAGAAAGTAGATTGAAGAGGTGGGTCCACCTCTAACTTCTTATTTGATTGGGCTGAAGAGATGGCTCAGCGGTTAAGAGCACTGGCTGTTCTTCTAAAGGTCCTGAGTTCAATTCCCAGCAACCACATGGTGGCTCACAACCATCTGCAATAGGATTTGATAAATGGACAAGCATATCATTTGCTGATTGGCTAATTTGACAAATTCTCTCTTTTTTGCTTGCCTCCATTTTTTAAAATATCAACATAGAGCACTAACTACCTCTAATGTCACTTTAGAAAAAGAAAGTCCAGTGTTTTACATAGAACTTGATGAATAGTGTCTTTAAATTGTTTTCATACAGAAAAAGTATGGTTTTGCATGTCTATAACCCCAGCTGCAGGAGAGCCTGAGGCTAGAAGTTCAAGATCTTGAGTTTAAGATCAGCCTGGCAAACATGGTAAGACCTGTCTTAGAAAACTTCAATAAAGCAGATAGCAGAATCTTAAGACCATATAGAGACATTTGTGTAGCTCTAAAGAACTAGGCATTATTGTGATGAAAGTCCACAGATCTTCAGAATGAATAGAGAGAGCACTGTGATTCTCTGCAAAATTCTTTGTAAGTAGATAAGGTTTAATAGAGAAAAGTGAGCAAGACAAGAAAGTATTTCAAAGAAGATAACAATAGAAAGCTGTTAAACTATTAGTTCTCACAAAAATAGACCTACAAAGGAAAGTTTAATCTGTTTAAGTGACAATTACAGAAGAATATAATCAATCCTAGAAACCAGAAAATCACTTTCTGGCATTAACTGCTCCATAGATTTTATATTCAAATTGAACATGAAATTATTCACAGTGCCTTCTAGAACTGTTTTATGCTTCTGAAATATATGGATCCAAACTCTTTTGATAGACTCTACTTCTTGGGCTTATTAAGTACAAAAAACTTCATTTTTTCAAAGACTTATTTCAGCTGATTTTTCTATACTATCCCCATTATTCACATTTCTTACTATACAATTGCCAAAGAGAACTCCTCTTTGTCTATACTCATGATTCACAGGTCAAGTTCTATTGAGCATAAATCAGTAAGTGTATAGGATAGCTTTACTTTTCCCTATTTAAATACATTTAACTTCTGTCTTAAGATTGCCATGAGACACCATGAATGTACCAAGTCTCATAAATGAAAACTTATAATTGGGGGTAGGCTTACAGATTTGGAGGTTTTGTTCATTATTGTCATGGTAGGAAGCACTGTGGCACCTGGCAGACATGGTGCTAGAGAGGTAACTGAGAGTTCTACATCTGGATCAGCAGGCAGCAGGAAGAGACAGGAACACACTGACCAGGCTTGAGCATCAAAGTCCACCTCCTAGTGATGCAGCTCCTCCAACAAACCCACCAATACTCCAAAAAGCCTACACCTCCCAAAAGTGTCACCCACTATGGGCCCATGGGGACCATTTTTATTCAAACCACCACAATTTCTAACTAAAATAAGATATCATCTATCAATATTTATTCTGCTTGCATCTAGGAGTGTGACACATGGCTATCCTTCCAGAAAAAGAGAAGCTAAAGCTGGAGTGTCAAGAGTTGAAGGCCAGCCAGGGAAATAGAATGAACCCATGCATTCAAAGGAGGCAGGGAGGATGATTTCAACTTATGAGCACAATTAATAGGGGACAGAAGAGATAGACAAATACACTTTTT
Organism: Micromys minutus; assembly: GCF_963924665.1. Lineage (NCBI taxonomy): Eukaryota > Metazoa > Chordata > Mammalia > Rodentia > Muridae > Micromys > Micromys minutus. Next base: position 29,933,249 of record NC_137983.1, on the reverse strand, counting down.
ATTCCATACTATATACAGTTTATATTTCATATTGTACTAAAAATCTGCATGTACATGTTATTAGCATGTAAACACCATCAATTGTTTGTTACTACTTCTGCAGTCCAAATATTGTCCAATAGTTCAATTATATTGAGGATAAAACAAAGATAACAAATAGATGATTAGATAGACAGACAGACAGATAGATAGATAGATAGATAGATAGATAGATAGATAGATAGACAGACAGACAGACAGATAGATAGATAGATACATGCACACATACATATAAATGATAGATGATAGATAGATAGATAGATAGATAGATAGATAGATAGATAGATAGATGATACATACATACATACATAGACACATAAATAGATCAAAGATACATAGACATAAATGATAGATGAATAGATAAATTGATAGATAGATAGATGGTAGTAGATAGCTAATAGATTATATATTGATGTAGAAATTATATTTATACAAAAATATATTACATAGGTACTTGGTGCTTTACATCATAGCATTTAATAAATGCTTGATAGCAGTATATTATAAAGTTATAGTATAATATATGTTATATGTTTGTTTAGGGAAAGTTGATGTCATAAATACTTTCTTCTGTTGTCTTGCCCTTAGTTTCTACTAAATAACTGTTTTTGAGTTAGTAAAAACATAAAATGTTTTTTTACATATTACAAAAGAGGTAATCACCAATTTGTTTTTATTCAACTTTATCAAAGCAAGAAATATTCTAATATTTCAATCCCTACCATATTGAAAATTTGACACAGCCCTACAATCTCTAACAGAATCCTGTTCAACTAACAGATATTGAAAACAGAGAACTGCCTGAAGGTGACTAAGAAAAAATAAACAGGATGGTAAAGCAGGAAGATCTCAAGATCAAGATCCACCTGACTGTAAAAGAGCTCAAAGCTAGCTTGTGATATTTAGTAAGACCCTGCCTCAGAAATAAAATTAAGAACCAGGGATATAGCTGAGGGATGAGGTTCTATCCAACATGAGCAGAATTCTAGATATTATCTTTAATAAAAGCAGAGAAGAAAGACTGGAGAAGATAGCAAGAAGAGGGGAAAGAAGGAGAGGGAAGACAACAGAACCAAGGTAGATAAAGAAAATCCTAAAGACCTTATCTCTCAACAAAGAACTACTGGTGCCTAAGAATTACTGAGAGTAAGATAAATGGTTTTCCCAAGGAAGAGCACATTTGGTTGTCCAATACCAATTTGCCAGCCCTGAAAGTACATACATAAAAATAACATTTTGCAGACTGAGCAGGTATCATTTACATATTTAGGATTATATAATATTTACCTATTTATATATTTAGGAATATATGTGTTTATATAGATATGTTAACATATACTATACATTAGTAATATATGTTTTATATATTACATAATTTTTATATATTTATGTGTTTAGGATTATATGTATATATGTGTGTGTATGTGTATATATGCTGAAGTATTATATATATATATATGTATATATATATATATATATATATATATATATATACATATATACACACAATAAAGAAATGAACATGAATTTGACATGAGAGTAACTAGAATAAAAATGATATAATCATATTATAATCTCAAAAATATAAATTTATTTCAACTTGTTTTTATTTCAGTAGGTTGTATGCATCAAGAAACTTACCTTTTTATTTTAGATATTCAAAATTCATAAATTATAGGTTTGTAAAATATGTTCTAATGATTTACATCCTCAATATTGTTGGAATCTCTTATAATATCTCCCTATTCCTTTTAAATTTTATCAATTTGAGGTTTTTTTCTTTTAGGTTACTTTGAGTAAAGGTTTGTCTATCTTGCTATCTTTTCAAGTAACAATGTCATTGATTCGTTTCATTTTTGTTGCTAGTTCATTAATCTCAGTTCTGATTTAGGTTATCTCTTTAATTGCTTATGGAAGTTCTGTTTATGCATTATTAAATTACTAATATAATATTTTTCAAATATTTTAATATAGACACTTATTGCTATAAAATTGTCCATTAAGACCATCTTCAATGTGAGTCACTGCTTTGCTCTGTTATGTTGTTTTCATTCAAGTATAGAAATTTTTTATACCCTTTTTGATTTCTTCAATGATCAAATTATCATTCAATAATGTGTTATTTAGTCTCCATAAGTTTATGTACTTTTTGTTTTCTAGATCCATTTGCTTAGAGTATCTTTTTCCACTTTTTTCTATAAAGTAGTGTCTGTCATTGATGGTAAGATATAACCTGTTTTCTGATCCTACTCACTAGTCTGTGTCACTTTATTTGGAAATTGAGACTATACATATTTCATAATTATTGAAAGCTTTGTGTTAATTAGTGTCATTTTGTTGATTTTTTCATGTGTCCTTAGACCTCTTTTAATCAGTTGTCCTGATGTTGCTTAGTTATTCCCAATGACCCCTTCAGAAAATTAACATCTTCTTAGAAATTAAAGTATTTTTCCACTCTCCTCTGTAGAGCTTGATTGGAGGTAATAAATCTCTTTAATCTATTTTTATTGTAGAAGGATTTATGTCTCCCATTCTAATAGTTTTGCTGGGTATAATACTCTGGGTTGACTTTTGATATTTAAGAAACTATGCATCTTTCTAGGCCCTTTAAGCTTTAACAGTTTGTCAAGTAAGAAGGTATCATTCTAATAGACCTACCTTCCTCAGTATTTTGACCTTTATCTCTTGAAGCTTTCAATATCTTTTCTTTAGTCTGCTTTTTATTTTTACTAAAGCCTTCACTATAATATGATGCGAGGAGTTCTTTTCTGGCCGTATTTGTTTATAGTTGTATAGGCCTCCTGTATCTTGATTGGAATCTGTTTCTGTAGATGTGGAAACAGTTTATTGAAAACAGTTTCTATGCCTTCACATCAGTGGTCTTCTCCTGTGTTCATGGTTTTAAGGTTAAGACTTTTCGAGGTGTTCCAAAGCTTTCCCATTACCTGAGTTTTATAAATGTATCACTTACCTTTACTGAGTGATCCAACTGCTCAACTTCGTCTTCTATCCCCCAAACTCTATTTTCTCCACAACCCATTCTATTTGTAAAGCTTTTTCTGAGGCTTTTATTTGACTTACTGAGTTTTTCATTTCCAGAATGGCATTTCTTCAGTATTTCTCTTTCTTTGGTGCATTCTTTCTCCATATCGTGTATTAAACCCCTTATTTAATTGATGCACTTCTTTTGTATTCTTGGAGCATATTCATATGTTCTTTGAGTTGTTTGAAAACAGTTGAAATCATTCTTTTGAATCATCTATGTGGAGGTTTTTCAAGGTCAATTTCATTGGGGTTGATCATTTTGGGATGAGTGGTTTTGGAGGAGACATTTCATCTTGTATTTTCATGTTGCTTCAGTTTAATGTATCTAGAGTCAGTTGGCTAAGTGGGATTGTGGGCCTGGAACTGACTGATGGTCTAGGAGCTACTCATCTGACAATACCAGGAGCCAATGGACCTGCAGGAGCGTGGGTCTTGTTTCAATGTCTGGTGACCAATTACATGTTGGCACCAGGAGCTTGGTTTATGCAGGGAATTTGCAAATGCAGGAAGTTTACACTGAATAGTCATGGTCTGGAGATCCTTTATATGCTGAACCTCTGAGCTGGGCCCCAAAGGAAGTTTGATACAAATGGTCATGGTCTAGAGCAGTGGTTCTCACCCTTTCTAACTTGTTGACACTTTAATACAACTCCTCATGTTGTAGTGACCTACACCATAAAATTATTACTATCATGAATTGTAATGTAATGTGATTATCTGATATGCAGGCTTTCTCATACACAACCCCCAGAACAGTTGCAAACTACGGGTTGATAAACTTTGGTCTAAACGGTTCTTTTTTATCATTCTGGCAGGGCAAGTTTGAGCTGAATATCAATGGCCTGGGTCCAATGTTTCAGCCTGGATGTCCCTTATCTCTTGGCACAGGTAGGGTAGGTATGGAGGGAGCTGGAGTAATCATTTTATGCTTGAATTTTCTTTTATTTCCTAGACAATCAAGCCCAATTTATAAGCCATGGAGAGTACTTAAAAATGTTTTTTTCAGCAATCCTTTAATTTATGTCACTATCAGAAAGAGTTTTAGCTTCCTTTATATTTTCAGTGACTCATTTCTCGTTACTATTGAATGCATCCCTGAATGACTCATTGTAAAACTAACTCATAACTCTCTTACAGACAAATTAATAATTAAATCACTTTGACTTCTAAAAGGAGGTGGAGTAAGTGGAAAAAGAGAAATAACATCAGGAAATCCAAATCTATATCCTCACCATGCACCTTACCATATGTATATATGGATAAAAGGAAAAGCTAATGATGCGGATTAGTCAGATTTTTTTTCTGTTATTGGGATATAGTTATGAAAAGATAAGGCTATTGTTGATCTTCTATTTTAGGAGAGAAAAAGGAAGAAGAGATCATAATCTACAGAAGTCTACCTGCGAAGGAAGAGTAAGAAATGAGAAGATGGATAGACATCATGGAGATTCTTAATACTGAAGATGTACAAGGGGCAAAAGTTTTTAAAGACTTCATTTCGAGGGAAACAAAGAAACTGAAGTTTCTAGTTTGGCATGGTGTGTTTCACATGGTGTGAATATCCCCTCCCCCCCCTTTTGGAAATGATTGGCTCTATAAGAAATACACCAGTGTGGATAACAGAGAAACAGGGGTGGCTATGGCAATCACATAAGTAGAGGAAAATGGTGGCTTAGAACAAAATGGGAATAGTAGGAAAGATGGCTGTACAACTCAGATAGTTTTAGAAGTAGATACAAAGGTTTCCCTTGAGGATCTATATACTACATGAAAAGCAAGTAAGGCCTGAATATTAATACTGGGGGATATGAGACTACCGTCAACAGATGTGGAATGGGGCAGGTAGATGCTGAGGCCAGAAGTACCATGCTGGACTTGTTGATCAGAAAATAGAGTGAAAATGAGTTACCCTCCTAAGTGATACAATGGGCATCCTTGCCACAGTTGGAACCTGTCATATGTCAGTTTTTATGAAACATTTCAATAAATAACCCTTCCTTGCTATTTAATGTTTGAACTTATCAAACATTAAACGTAACTTCAGGAGATGGTGAAGTTTTAACCTGTTCTTTCATCTCTTCAAACTGTGTTGTTATATTCTATGTCTCCATTCTTCAGCACTGAAGAAGCAATACCAGAGAATCTTGTTCCACAGCACATGTTGACAAACACTACATGACTAACTCTTAAAATCTAAGAGTGGAACAAATGGACAAAAGTTTCCAAAAAACCACTAAAAAAGTGATTTTCTGAAATTTACCACACTATACTGAAGGACTTAGCAGAAAATCAAAATCAGGTATTAATCCAGCTTTGAGGCTTTCATGGTTTTAATCTCAAAAGATTGTTTTTCCTACTTTAAGGAGCTTATATGACTTATCTTCATAGGTCAGAGCAGAAAGTCAGCAGTCATTTGGAAAAAGGCCGGGCCATTGTATTCAGTGACATTTTATATTGGCAGGAAGTAGCCATTTTGTGCAATTATTTTCTGTAATCCCTGCATTCCTGTTAGTCTAAGCTAGAGAAAGAGGGGGAAAAATCGTGGGGTGATCATGTTCCTTAGTGTGAAATTAGAAAATAAAAAGCCATCACATTTCCGATTCCTTCCTTCCACTCAAATGTAATGCCTCTGGAGTATCCACAATAAAGGCCTAATGATAATATTCTCTCTTGGTGAACAGGAAGCTTCAGACAGGGATACATTCTCATTATTTTTCCATTTTACTCACCAAACTTCAATTTCTTCTTGTAATTGTATCCCATTCTAAAACCAACATAAAAACACAGCCACGGATAAGATTTTTATTTCACGATAGTGAGAACCAGGATGAAGCTCTTGAGTTCAAAATTGTACCGCCTTGTTTATTAATCATTTTAGTCTCTTTTCATAACTGAACTTGACTGGCCAACAATTTTGGCTTTTAGAAGAAAGACATAAAGAAAGAGCAAGAGATGTGGAGGAAGAAGAGAGAAGAGATACAGAGAAAGAACAGAGAAGAAAGAAGAAGGAAAGAAAAAGAGGGAGAAAGAGGGAGGGAAGGAAAGAGAAAAGGAGAGAGAGGGAGGGAGAGAGAAAGAGAAGAAAGAAGGAAGGAAGTGCATGTTTTGCCTTTAATATTGTATTTTGTTTACTTGCTTAGAGTTTTCCTATAAAGCAAAGAAGATAGACTTATCTAATAAAATACAAATTTCAGATTATGTATCAGTATTATTTACACTGAAATATTATTTGTATTTGAAATACTATGTGAAATACTAAGAGGTTCATGGTCCTCTATATACAACCATTCTGCACAGGCCAGGGTGTAGATCTCAGAAGATGGAAATAGGTACTTCCCAGGAAGAGAGGTAGATCTCAGATGATGGAGATAGGTACTCTCCAGGAAGAGAGGTAGATCTCAGATGATGGAGATAGGTACTCTCCAGGAAGAGAGGTAGATCTCAGATGATGGAGATAGGTACTCTCCAGGAAGAGAGGTAGACAGTAGCAAACAAGTTCTTCCATCTAAATGCACATGAACTCCCAAGAAACAAGTGAGGAGAAGAATTCTGGAATGTTCCTATTATATACCCATATAACAGTGTGCGGTAAATCTCATGACAGAAGCATGAACAAAAAAAAGAGTCTTTTAAAAGCCAGTTGTGGTCTTTTGAATGAAAATGCCATAGACTCAGGCATTTGAACACTTGATCCCCAGTTGGTGGTGCTAGAAGGGTAGGTTGATGAGGAAGATGTGGCTGGAATAAGGTATCACTAGAAGCAGGCTTTAAAGTAGAAAGCTTACTTCTAGTTCACTGCTCACTCTGCTTCAGTGCTTGGGCTGTGGTCCCTTAGCTTCTCCCTCCTGCAGTTCTATGTCACACTTGCTGCCACACCTGCCTTTCAGGTTGGACTCCCATCCCTCTGGAACCTGCAAGCCCAAGTAAATTTTTCCTTCTTAAGTTCTGGTGATGGCATGTTATTATAACACCAGAAAATTAATTTTAAAACTAGGTTATCTGTCTAGTAAGAGTTATTCCCTATACAATCTCTAATAATCTCATTTCCTAATCTCTCATTGACATATAAGTCATTTTCACTTTTCAATAGGCTAACTGATTTAAATATTGTTTTCTGTGGAAGAATATGAAAAAACAAAAATTGTCTAGTAACTGAAAAGGAATTAATGCTCATCTATTAATAGGGGACATCCTCTGAGAAATATTTGAATAAAAGTTTATAGAGATAAATAATTCAAACATTTGAGATAATAATACTTTGAGAGCTGGAGAGATGGCTCAGGGGTTAAGAGCATTTGCTGCTCTTCTAAGGGACCTGGGTTTAATTTTGAGCACCTACGTGGTAGCTCACAACTGACTGACACCCTCACACAGACACACAGCTAAACAAAATTTCACGACACACACACACACACACACACACAAATAAGTAAATCAATACTGAAAGCTATTTTCATTGATAGTCTCAATATTAATAGCTTATTAAAATAAATTCTGTATATGGGAGCTTATTTGTGTGTGAATGTGGGGGTGTGTAACTGGAAATTGAGTCTAGAGCCTCTTGTATGCCATTTATCCACTCTGACTGAGCTGCACCTCTGGAGTCCCAGACTGGTTGTTTTTGTTTTGTTATCATTTTTATACACAGACTTTCCTTCCACCTCAAGTTAATAAGGTTCAGTAGTTCCACTGCACATACATATTCATATTTCATTTTAACTCTTGGCACAGAGTAAGAGGTGATGCCTATACTATCCAATATTATTACTCTAACTAGTAAGAATGTATGTGTGTGTGTGTGTGTGTGTGTGTGTGTGTGTGTGTGTGTGTGTGTGAAGAACAGGCAAAACTGAATGACTATAAAATGTGCCAGTGAAGACTTACTGTGCATGACATAGTCTGTATTAAATTATTCTCACATTGATGTTCTGTGCAGCAACTAAAAAGACCTAGAAATTAAGGAAACATTTATTTCATGATTATCCTAGAAGTGGGATGTCTATACTAGAAAAGCTTTAAAAATAGACTTTTAAAATCTAATGAAATGTCTGCATAAACTTAGACTCCTTAAAGAAGAATCATATTTACATTAATAAAAACCAAAATATTTAATGGCAAAATCCATTAAACTACACCCCAACTATCTTTGAAGAACAACGAAAGTCTTTTGTGCTAACCATCATACAAAATGTTTTTAATTTCCTCTGGACTTTAAAACCAGAAAAAATATAGTGTAGTTTCGATAAAAACGTGTTATTCAAAAAGGTTAGGTATTTAAACATACAGTGGCACTGTGCCGCTAAATAAAAAATATTTTTGTTTTATTGTCTCACAAAATACAGTTTTAGAACCAAGGGTCTTATAAGAGACAAACATCTAAGATTACTGTTGAAGATAAATACGTTTTGAAAGAAGCTAATCTTACTTGAGTCAAATTAAATAGAGTTAGACATGAAAGTCCTCCTGAATAGTCTATACTTCCTGTTCCTTCCCATGCAGAGAAAGCAGGCAGAAAGGCTGAGTCTGCAGCTGTCATCCTCCCCACTGTTCCTTGGTGAAGGAGCCTTTTGTTCTCCTGATAAGTGATACATTGTGTATTGCTCGGGTGCCTTGAACCAACACCATAAGCCAACACAATAAGCCTGTCTCCAGGCGGCTTTAAGAAGGTGGAGAATAAAAGTCTAGCAAGCCTTACCTGAGATGTGTTCCTTTCAATGGGACTTTCTTTGACTACTCTATTGTAAAATATCATTTTGTCTGATTATAAAAGCCAATTCTAGAATCTGTCCTTTATGCCCCCTGAGTCCCAATTCGATGACAAAAGCAATAGGAGCAGAGTCTCCTCTCTCTCCCTCTCTCTCTCTCTCTCTCTCTCTCTCTCTCTCTCTCTCTCTCTCTCTCTCTCTCTCTCTCTCTCTCTCTCTCTGTCTCTCTCTCTGCCTCTCTCTCTCTCCAAGTGGTTAATTTTAATAAATTGCTGGGTTTTGTAGGGACTTATTGGATTGACTTTATCAGCCATGCATTTACTCGAAGTGTCTGAACAATCAAAATTTAAAAACCATTTAAATATCCAGTGATTCTGTTTAGTTATCAACATAGAAAGGATTTTGGCTTTTGTATATCTCCTTGCAATTTGCTGACAAGTTTTAGCTTTATCTGATATATTTCTAAATCTAAAAATATATGTAAATACCACTTAAATATAAATTTTAAATGTGTATCAGTTAAGCAAACAACAGCCCAAAACTTTATGTTTAAAATTCTTGTTGGCAGAACAGAAGAATATGGTCCAAAAAAAAAAAAAAAAAAAAAAAAAAAAAAACAGAAAAATAAGTCAGTGTAGCATTTTTAGCTTATTCAATGAAATGATTTATTTATTTTCAGTAAAGAAAATGTATTTCTAAACATACCTTCAAACCACAACATATAAGCCATTCTTATGTGTTAGTAGGTAAATTTCCTTGCCTATTGTTTTGATCCAGTTTATATTGAAGCACAGCTGGGTTATCTTGGAGTGTAAAGAGGGCAGCTACAAAGCCCATTTGATTAGTGTACTGCCCAAGTTCACCTTAGTGAAAATCCTCCCTGAATTATTAACCTGGAAGGAATTGGAAGAATGAAAGAATATGTTCAAATAAAACTGTATGAAAAAAAAATCAAACGAAATCAATGTTAGTGTACCATGTCATTATCACAATGATGAAATGGATTAGGAATCTCATTGAGTTTACTGACCCACCCTTGATGATCACTGTACAATCACTGAAGGAAGTGAAGAATTTTATGTATATTTCCTTATTTGTTAACTTTTTAAAAATATTTATTGTACAATAAGTAAAAGAGTCTCCAACATCGTGTCTTAATATGTTGCGTTCCCAAAGGTCTTAAGCCTTTTGGATGTACCATTAAATTGGTGGCTCCTTTATAAGCCCTATTAATTGCATATGTGCATTACAGACACAGTATAACTGTGTGAAATGTTTGTATGCTGAACATACAAATGTCTGATGGAGCACAGAAGGCAAACTAATTTTGTGGTACAATATTTGTTAAATATTTGTTAAATCTGTCTAACTCATTGGCATTGAAATAATAAATACAAGTCTTGAATTTATATAAAATATTCTATAACTTCTATTTAGTCAAGTCCTAGTATTGGCATTGTCTCAATGACTTTGTTCCTAATAATATCCAAATAAATTAAATACCCACTTATTTTTCATCAAATCCCAAATTCTACAATCAATTAAAACTTTTGCAACTACAGACTAGTCTTGCATCATTTTCTCAAAAGTCAGAGAACATATGTTGATCACAAATGTCCAATGCTTCCATTACAGTTTATGAATTCAAATTTAAATGAATATAGATATATTGGTGTATCAGTGCATTAAGTGAATATTGCATTAACGCATTTCTATGTCACAGTCAAAAAAATAAAAAAACTATGATTTTTTCCCCACTAAGGTCTTTTTGCAAAACCAAAAGAACAGAAACAAAGGAGAGCAATAATCCCTCCTGTTTGCTGCTGCGTTTTACTGCTACTGTCAAGGCCAAATGCTTGTTAATATCTTAAATTTAGAAAACAGGTTAGAATTTTTCTCGGACACGTTTATTTTTCTGAGTAATGCAAACCCCCAGAGGTAATCTTGAAGCTCGTACATGACCCTAAAGGACCCATAAGCTTCCCAATTCTTTTCACAAGTCATACGCTAGATAAGAAAGCATATTGCGTGATAAAATCCTGTTCTACCAAAGATCTAGAGTCTATGTAGAAAACTATTTGAAGATCACCCTTTGAAATGAAATTAATCCTTTTTTAAATATGCCAGTATGCTGCTGAGAATTAGGGCCTCAGGATTAAATTCTTAGGAATGAATATTTACACAGTAGAGTGATTAACCAACTAATACAACTCTATATTGTATGATTCATATTAGATGCATGCATGAACTTTGTGTGTGTGTGTGTGTGTGTGTGTGTGTACATATGCATTGGAGAAAGAATGGGAGAGGAGGGATTAAGAAGGATATAAAAAGAGTAAATTTGAGGTTAAGAAGTAAAAAACTTTCAGTTCACCTTCACAAAATCATGGTTCTTTTTTAAACCTGATATTTTATATAGGTAACTCATGTCTAATCAGCTCACACTATTTTTTAATATGTAAAGATTATAAAAACATTTCCCAAAGCCTTTACCAGTTTGACCCAGCTTGTGGTCCTTTCTGTTCGCTTCCTATCTTGGGATTGTAGGCGATGCTCTATTGTACTTGGGTTCAATACCAATCTATGCAGAAAATGGAACCACCACCCTGCCTACGTGTCTGTGTAGACATGAAGCCAGTGCTCTACTTTTCTTCAAGAAAGCTGTGTGTGCACCATGCATGCTGCCCCATTCACAGAGGTCAGTTTATATGGCTGTTCAACCCATTGTCTCTCAAAGGCCTTGTTTCCTTGGTGCCTTCTATTTCCACTGGTTCTTACAATCTTCTGCCCTTCTCTCCCCAAGAACTCTAAACCCTGAAGGAAGGGCTTTTGATGAACACACCCCATTAGGATTGAGGTTTCTACTATCTGTCAGTCTATGCAACGTCTGATAGTGGGTCTCTGTATATGTTACAATCTGCTGCAGGGGAAAGTTTCTTTTTATTTAATTAATAATTTCATTTATTTACATCCCAAATGTTGTCCTCCTCCTCCTGTCTTCCCACACACCCCCTCCCCCTTGACCTCTGAGAGGTTGCTCCCCCATCCTCCCACCCTGGGGCATCGAGTCTCTCCAGGATTAGATGTCATCTTCTCCAACTGAGGCCAGACAAGGCAGCCCTCTGTTTCATACGTACCTGAAGGCTCAAACCAGCTTGCATATGTTGTATGGTTGGAGGCTTAGTCTCTGGGGTCCAGGTTAGTTGACACTGTTGGTTTAGAGGAAGCTTCTCTGATGGTGACTGAGGAAGACACTGGTCCATGAGTGAAGAAGAGTGTACTTAGGAGTCTCTAATTAATAACCATACATATATGGTTATTATTATTACATATTATATATATGGTGATTTTTTTGTAACTACTATTGGATCATTGAGTCAAGTTTTTTTTTTTTAGGAATTCAGCTCACATTTAATAAATAACCATTGCTAGAAATATTTTAAGAGTATTTTTAATTCTTTTACAGTGTTCATATAATTCTCATGAAGACTATAATCTTGTTAGCTATAACAATGTGATTTTTACACAGAATAATCACCAACATTAATTCTCAAATGTGAACACATTTTTGATATATCTACATGAGTTTAGATTTTAAAAATGATTTATACTTAAAGAGAGTGCTTTAAGGCTTGTGAGTTGACTCAGTAAGTAGAGACAATTATCACCCCAGATGGCCATATTTCTAACCCTGGGTACCAATGGGTGAAAGAAAAGAACCTATTATTCTGCCCCAATCCCAGGCACCCTAGTTGTCCAATTCCCTCAAAATGGAGCCATAGCACACATTTGCCTGTATAAATGCAAGTATTGCTTAAATAAAATAGAAGAATACATGCACTGTTGTAGCTTTTGTTTGACTATTTAATTCTGACTAACTTCACGTATAAAGAAGTTCTATTTCTGTAATATATTTTACAATATCTCTTACTGTCCTCAGACTAAAGAAAATACATCAAATCAAAATATAAATTACCCTTTCTTATCTCCTTGTACAAAGCTTGAGTGCAAGTGGATCAAAGATCTCCACATTAAACCACATACACTGAAACTATTAGATGAGAAAGTAGGGAAAACCTTAGAACACATAGGCACAGGAGAAAATTTCCTGAACAGAACACCAATGGCTCATGCTCTGAGGTCAAAGATTGACAAATGGGACTTAATAAGATTGCAAACTTTCTGTAAGGCTAAGGACATTGTCAAGAAAACAAAATGGCAGCCAACAGAGTGAGAAAAGATCTTTACCAACCCCACATCAGATAGAGGCCTAATATCCAAGGTATACAAAGAACTCATAAAGCAAGATATGAGAGAATCAAACAACCCTATTAAAAAATGAGGTACAGACTTAAACAAAAAGTTCTCAATCAAGGAATATCAAATGGCTGAGAAACATCTAAGGAAGTGCTCAACATCCTTAGCCATCAGGGAAATGCAAATCAAAACAACCCTGAGATTCCACCTCACATCAGTCAGATTGGCCAAGATCCAAAACTCAGATGACAACAGATGCTGGTGAGGATGAGGAAAAAGAGGAACACTTCTCCACTGTCGGTGGGAATGTAAACTGATACAGCCACTCTGGAAATCAGTCTGGCGGTTCCTCAGAAAATTGGACATAGTACTACCTGAAGATCCAGCTATTCCACTTCTGGGCTTTTACCCCAGAGACGCTCCAACATACTTGCACCACAATGTTCATTGCAGCTCTATTTATAATAGCCAGAAGCTGGAAAGAACCCAGATGTCCTTCAGTAGATGAATGAATGGAATAATTGTGGTATATTTACACAATGGAGTACTACTCAGCTATCAGAAACAATGGCTTAATGAAATTCTTAAGAAAATAGATGCATCTAGAGAATATCATTCTGAGTGAGATAACCCAGTCACAAAAGAACAGACATAATATGCAGTCACTGATAATTGGATACTAACCCTAGAAAGCTCTGAACACCCCCAGAAACAACTCACAGACTGTGTGAAGTTCAAGAAAAAAAATATATTTTAATTAAAATAGAACTGTATCACATCCCCCTGTCCTTCCTACAGCCCCTCTCAGTTTCTCTCCTATCCCCTCAAATTAATAGCCTCTTTTCCTATATTATTGTTACATATATGCATATGTGTATGTATATGTACCCACAAATACTTAAATTACAACCTTAAAATGTATTCGTATACTTTTATGCAAAAATGCTTAAAACTTTGTACGTTTATCTTTGTTTTTTAAAATAAAGTTAAAAATTAAAAAACACTCATTCCTAAGCGGGATGTCTCTACCAAATTCCCCTCTGCAGGGATTGCAGAACCATAGGAAATAGAAGGTGAAAGACTACAAGAGCCAGAGAAGATGAAGAATACCAAGAAAACAAAGCCCTCTAATTCAACATAGCAAAGCTCATATGAACTCAGAGAGACTGCAACAACATACACAAGGACTGGACGGGTCTGCTCCGGGTCCTCTGTGATATATTAGGGCTTCCAGTTTAGTGTTTTTATGGGACTTGTGGGTGAGCCAATGAGGGGGTCTCGGATTCTTGTGCCTTCTCTCAGACCCTTTCCTTTCTGTTTGCTTGTCTTTTTCAACTCCGATGTGTTGATTTTTTTTATTTTATATTATTTCACTATTATCTCTTTAAAAAACTGACTTTTTTCTTCATGAGAGACAGAAAGGGAATGGATCGAGATGGAAGGAGAGGAGGGGAGGAACTGGGAGAGGGAGACGGAGAGCTATATTATGTGAGAAAAAATAAATTTTTTCAATAAAATGCAAAAAATTAATAGCATTCTTTCAAATGCTTAGCTAGTCATAAACACACAAAAACCCAATAAATAAAGTGATTTAACATTTTCTTTATTTACTCTAATTATAAAATAACACGAGAAATAAACATGTTTTACTTCCTATATGAATATGGTAGCAGCTTAGCTCTACATAATATTACTTTCCTTCCCATGTGCCACCACATGATCAAATAAAAGCACATGTGAATATCAGTAAACTACAAGTGCATAAATGCTTAGGTAGAGGCATGTATGCAATAATCCAAATAGCATGTGCTGGAAAGAAATGTCAGAGAAAAAAGAAAAAAAAAAAAAAAAAACAATGAGAGTTTGGAACCGAACAGAGTAGAGGTGGTCTTGAGACAATACGACCTCAAAAACCTTAAGAACAGAGTCCTGTGGATAAATCAACACTACCGTTAACTTCTAAACCGAACAACAAAATGGTATTACAGATATTTCTTTGATATATGTGCTGGATAGCTTGTGCCTGGGCTATTTAGCCTCATGTTCCAGCCACTCCTTCTTATGTTTCTCCTGATGGTAGGTTTGCTTATAGTTTCTTAAGTAATCAGCATATATAGGAAGTGATAGTAATGACTTTGAAATCAAGTTGTAATAAATGGAGGCAAGAATAAAGCCAACTTCATTTTTTCCTATGACTAATAAGTAAATGAACATGTCAAGTAACTTCAGAAGCAACTGACTTATCATTTAGTACCATTTGTAATAGTAATAGTAAATTCTTGTTATAATTGTCATCATAATTATATAAACACGTCTTACTTTTGGGCATAATTAATTTCATCTATTATTGTTTCCTAAAGTCCAAATATATTGGACATTGTTAAGCGACTTTACGTAATATTTGTCAAAGAGTAATCCTAAAAGCACTTAGATATTGGTAATGAGAGCAGGATTTACACATTTTTATCTATTATTAAGGCTCATTACTCAAAGGTTTCAGAAAATATGAATTAATAGAATACATACTTAATGATTTTTAATATAGACAAAAGAAAAATGGTCCTTAGAATGTCTCTGAAACAATTGTTTCTACAACTTCAGAACACTGAGTAATTGTCCATCAAACTTTTATATTAAATACACATAATGGTATCATAAAATGTAATAGAAGTAAAAATGAGACTATATATGTTACATTTCAAATTTTGTTTTATATTTCTTCTTTCAAGTTTTTTAAGTGAGCCCCACATCATCATTTTAGATAAATAATAGACACTTGAATCTTCACAAAAATCCCACCCTTCCCCCTGAATGCCACAAAGGGATGCAGTCTCATGCCAGATGAAAAACTTGGCAGGCATTGGTCCACAGGGTTTCAGCTCTCAGGCCATGTAAGAGACCATTCAGCCTCACAGAAGGAGAGTAAGGAGTAGTAGCCATCAAGGGAAAGAACATCATGATTTCAAAACCCATTAGTCTAAATGACATAGGCCCTAATTAGAAACCTTGTTGTGCTCTCAGAACAGTAACAGTACATGCAGAGAGACTCCATGGATGGTATGTCAGATTCCTGTAAATATCTGTTCCAATGGAGAAAACTGAATGCAAAAAATACAGCACACTCTTGAAATGTTCTGTTTCTAAATGTATTATTTCTACTTATGTGTTTCTCTTTGTTTTGTGTGTACATGTGGATGAGTGTTTTATGTGCCGTTGCACATGTGAAGGTCAATAGGCAAGTTACTGAAATTAGTTCTCTCTTTTACAGTATGGCCTCTGAGCATAAGACTCAGATTATCAGGTTTGACAGCAAACACTTTTACGTCTTACAACATGTCACTTGCCTCACTGTAGAAACCCCTATTTAAATACCTTTACAAAACAAGTCTGGAAGGAACTACCTCTTCACTCACTATTTTACCATATCTCAGTGGTTAGTTCATAACTGGATGTGAATTAGTAAAAATCTATCTAGAAATGAAAAGCATCATTCTGAAGGGCCTATTTCCAGTACACAAAGCACAGTGGGGTGATCAAAGTGGAAAATGGAGGGACACAGAGTCACTGTGTGAGAACTGACAGATATTGTTAAAGGTATCATTTATGAATGGCTTCCTATAATTTTAAAAATGGAATGAAACAAAGATGGCTAAGGAGTAAAAGGAACAGAAATGTTGTCACAAAGAACTAGGAAGAAAATTTTTGCATCTATATTCATAAGGGAAATTGGTCTGAAGTTCTCTTTCTTTGTTAGGTCTTTTTGTGGTTTAAATGTAAGTGTAATTGTGGCTTCAAAGAAGGAATTGAACAGTGTTCCTTCTGTTTCTACTGTGTAAAATAGTTTGAAGAGTATTGGTATCAGGTCTTCTTTGAAGGTCTGATGGAGTTCTGTCCTAAACCCATCTGGTCCTGAGCTTTTTTTTGTTGAGAAACTTTTAATGACTGCTTTTATTTCTTTAGGTGTTATGGGACTATTTAGAAGGTTAATTTGATCCTTATTTTTTTGGTACGTGACACCTGTCTTAAAATTTGTCCATTTCCTCCAGATTTTCTAGTTTTGTTGACTATAGGATTAATGGAGTACTACTCAAATATTAAAAACAATGGCTGTATGAAATGGATGGAACTAGCAAATATCATCCTGAGTGAGGTAACCCAATAACAAAAGAACACACATGGTATGCACTCACTGATAAGTGGATATTAGCCCAAAAGGTTGGAATACCCAAGATACAATTCACAGATCATATGAAACTCAAGAAGAAGAAACCCCGAGGTGTGGATTATTCAGTCCTTCTTAGAAGAGAGGAAAAAAAGTACTCACAGGAAAAAATACTGGTACAAAGTGTGGAGCAAAAACTGAAGGTAAGGCCATCCAGAGAATGCCTCACCTGTGCATCTACCCCATATGTATTCACCATACCCAGTCTCTATTGCTGATTCTAAGAAGTGCTTGCTGACAAGAGCGTGATATGGATGTTTCCTGAGAGGCTCTGCCAGAGCCTTACTGATACAGATGAGGATTCTTGCAGCTAACCATCAGACTGAACACAGGGGCCACAATGGAGGAGTTAAAGAAAGGACTGAAAGAGTTGAAGGGGTTTGCAACCCCACAGAAAGAACAACAATATCAACCAACCAGACCCTCCAGAGCTACCAGGGACTAAACCACAAACCAAAGAGTATGCATGAAGAGACCCAGGGCTCCAGACACATATGTAGCAGAGGATGACATTGTCTGGCATTGATAGGCAGAGAAGCCCTTCATCCAGTGAAGGGTCATTTTCCCAGTGCAGGGTAATGCCACGGCGTTGAGGTGGGAGTGGGTGAGTGGGAGGGGGAGGATCTTAATGAAAACCTGGAGATGTGGTATGAAAGTGGGAGGAACTGGGAAACGAGATAACATTTGAAATGTAAATACATAAATATCCAATAAAAAGAAAGAACTCATGGGACAATCCTACAAAATTATGTGCCACACATCACCATACAAGAAACTACAAACATTTATACAAAATCTTTATTGTGAAAATCTAAAATGTTAAAGTTGAATTTCAACTTTAAAACAACAAATTTTTAAATTCTTAACCAATTCTTCCACCCTTGTTAGTCATTTACGTTAAGGAAGTTCAAGAAATGCCTGAAGTTGTGTTTCAGTGAATTGCCTCATTGTGTGATGTACTTGGAGGTCTCTTAGAGCAGCCTTTTGAAATGAAAATTTTAGACAGCAAGACTATCTACTCTCACAAAAAAAGCGATGGGTATCTCTCAGCATCTTTCGGCCACCCATGAACAAGTCAGAATATCTCTGATTTTGCAAATCAGTAGAAAATATAAAGTATTTATCACTCTGAATCTCATTTCTCTTTTAGTAAATTTTTCCATTTGAATCCATTCACTTGATCTGGGAGATGAACAGCAACAACAAAAATCTAACTTATTCTTTCAAAATGGATGACAACTGGTGTAAATTTCTGCCTATCACTTTAAGATCAAAGTGAATGTGAATAGGGTTGGTTAACTATCCAGTATTGATTTGGTTCCAGTGTGTGGACCCTGACTTTCAAATAGGCAGTATCACATAAGAAGGTCAGCTGTGACAGTGAAAAGGAATCTCCATTCTCAATTTTCTGCTTTGATTCTTCCTTTATTCGATCCTTTGTTCTCCTTCTTCTGTTCTCTTTCCTTATCCCTCATTGGCCCTGTCTGTCCCTTGGTCCAATTTCTCAGGTAGTGTCTCCTGTCCCTCTTTCTATGCACTCCTTTTCAAATCTCCTGGAGGGACACACCCCTCCCCCAGCCTTGGTCAGAGTTTCCTCTTTAAAATCATCTCCAGACTCTCAGATCCCGCCTGGCATCGGTGCTCCCTGGATCACCTTTGTTGTCTCTCTACTTGCTCTTGTCCGCGGAGCCCAGGCTCTGAAGTCCACCTGTTAAAGGTCTCTGAGTCCTGGAAGACATGTGCTTACCCTAACCTAGTCTTGACCATCAAAAAGTAATAATTCAATAATGAACCTTGAATTTTTTAGTCATTCGAGGACACACTCCCAGAAATGCAAAGCCGATCAGAACCATGCGCATTGTACAAACAAGTGGATGTTTTCCTTGGGGGTGGTGGTTTGGTTGGTTTCATTACATTACAGGGAATTAATCACTAATGAATTGCACTTCCTTCGTGTATTGTAGGAGTACTTTTAGCACATTATAATATTTGACTTTGGTCAGGAAATGCCATCAATGGCTATGTTTAACGAGAAGAGAAAAGGTAAATTTTATAAGGGATAGAAAACTGGAAATTTAGAAGCAAAGTTGCAATGACTTTCCTTGGATGTCTGCTAGATGGCGCTAGAGCATGTGAGAGCATATGCGTAGCATTTGAATAGGGCAGCAGCTCAATAGGAAATACAAGGCAAACAGATACTTCGTATATTTTAGAGTATCGGATTCTGTCAGGAATTTAAAAAACATACATACAATAGAGTTGCAAAATGATAACACTTCTGGAAGGAATACACTGTGTCTTTAAGAGGAAATATACATTAATATTTATTACGTATATATTTTTACCCCGAAGTAGGTCGGCCCATCCATAGTCAGATGCATTTTTTAAAATAGTTTAAAACTTTTATCCAGTAGTTAATGAGATTGACATTTTCTGCGTGTTTTAAAAGTTCTTCAGTCAAGGAAATAGCTTCCAATAGCCTGAAAGGTTTTTAGTATTTTGCCAGCTCTGCCTTTGACCAAAACTGGCAAAAAGCCTTTTTCAAAATTGCTCAATCCTCAGATAATTTTAAACAGCACCAGTGGATACATGTGATTTGGGCCATTTCTGTGGTGTGCATTTAGACATGCATTTGGCTGCTGTGTGGATAGCGATTTAGAAATGAATAGTAATTCCTTTTAGACATTCTGTGATCAAACAACTGATAAGAGGCAGCTAAAGGGAGGAAGGATTTCCTTTGGCTCTCACTTCAAGGGTAGTCTGTCCTGGAGGGACAGCCCTGGTGACAGGAACCACAGCATCTGGTCACTGAATCTGCAGTCAAGCAGAGAGAGATAAACACTGATCCTCAGCTCAATTTCTTTTTATTCAGTCTAGGATCCAGCCCGTGGGATGGCCCCACCCATGTCAATGAGGGGTCATCCCATCTCATTTAACCCAATCTACAAAGTCCCTAATAAATCCACCCAATGGTTTCCAGGGTGATCCTGAACTTTGCCAAATTACC
This sequence comes from Micromys minutus, assembly GCF_963924665.1. NCBI lineage: Eukaryota > Metazoa > Chordata > Mammalia > Rodentia > Muridae > Micromys > Micromys minutus. Next base: position 29,912,974 of record NC_137983.1, on the reverse strand, counting down.
AGACAATGTTAAATATTCTAAATGTTAATATTCACAAATAAAGGTTTAATTGTATTTGGGGGGAGCTATTTTGGAGTTTGAAAATAGACCACATTTATCAGCAAATTTGCTGTAAGGGAGATCATGGGACCCCCACATTATCAAAAGAGTACAAATTTAAAGTGACTCATAGGCAGCCTACTTAGCAAAAGTTGGAGAGACACATGGGCGGGGAGAG